>NC_069504.1:1001451904-1001664404 GCF_027579735.1 Bombina bombina | reverse complement strand
CCCAGTCCCCAGACCTGAATATCATTGAAAATGTGTGGGGTGATTTGAAGTGGGCTGTCTATGCTCGGCAACCATCAAACCTAACTTAACTGGAGATGTATTGCAAGGAGGAATGGTCCAAAATACCTTCATCCAGAATCCAGATACTCATTACAGGCTATAGGAAGTGTCTAGAGGCTGTTATTTCTGCTAAAGGAGGCTACTAAATATTGATGCAATATTTCTGTTGGGGTGCCCAAATTTATGCACCTGTCTAATTTCGTTTTGATGCATATTGCATATTTTCTGTTAATCCAATAAAGCTGAACAGATAGCTCAGCATGCTAAGGCACTGTGGTTGAGCTCTATAGCAATCCAAGGTTTGCAGGTTCAATCCCCGGCGAGGTCCACTCAGCCTTTCATCCTTTTGAGGTCAATAAAATGAGCAGCGCCTTGAGACCCTTGCGGGTGATTAGTTGTGCTTTACAAGTACCCCATACATACATTATTTCACTACTGAAATATTACTGTGTCCTTCAGTTATTTGATAGATCAAAATTAAATTGCTGATCCAAACACCCAATTATTTATAAATGAAAAACTTTTGCATACAATTGTATATACTGTATATATATATATATATATATATATATATATATATATATATATAATACTTTATTTCCATATAATTTTCATGTGTTTTGTTATAAAAAGCTGACAAGAAAATATTACCTGAACATCTCTATGTAAAAAAGCTAGATATTTTACCTCAAAATTTCTTCAGCTCACAATTGTAAATGCTCTGTGAACACTTTGGGGTAGATTTATTAACACAGCAGATCATGTCCGCCCAACATCGCTAAATACCAACAGCATATACTGTCGGCATTTAACATTGCACAAGCATTTCTGGTGAAATGCTTGTGCAATGCCGTCCCCTGCACATTTTTGGCCAATCGGCCGCTAGCAGGGGGTGTCAATTATTCTGATTGTATCTGATCGTAATTATTTTTGTCTTACGATTGCTGCTTCTTAACTTTGGTTTCCGGCGAGCCTGAAGGCTTGCACGGATACAGCTGTATTCACAGCTTAATAAATCTAGCCCTTTACCTTCACCTACTGTCAGTTGCATGCTAAAAAAAAAATGGGGAAAAAACCCAGCCAATTAGCTTCAATAGTGCTGATGTCACACTTTGCTTTGCCATGGTCTCATGAGATTTTCACAGAATTATCGCAAGATTTCATAGTAAACTTCCTTAAACTAGGGAGCAAAATAACATGACTTTGTCTGCACATGCCAGATGCACACTCCTTTGCAAGTCCTGGGACTAGCATCCTAATTGGTTGTTTAAAGTCTCTTTACAATTGGATGTGGCTACTGAGGAAATGTTGAGGTAAAATATGATCCCTTTTTACATAGAGATGTTCAGAGGATATTTCCTAGTCAGCTTTTTATAGCTATGCTACATCACTTCTAAGTGCTTTAACATTTCGGTATTATGTCCTTTTAATGGTTAACTTCAGGTATCCAAAAGTGTAACATTTTTATTAACTCATCAATTCCTTATCCATTAAAAGTATAGGGTGCACGAAAAAAAATTGTCAGCCACCTGGATAACATTTTTTACCATCCACTTGTAATAACAAATTGTGTACTATGCTTAGCAAGGGATATAATGCACCCTGTGCTATTGGATTGTGATCCACTTGTTAGCTAGTAAAAATTGTTAAAATTTAACATGGCAGTATCAATTGTGTACTTACCTATTAACTATCAGCCAATAGACATTAGTATGAAGTACGCATGTGTTACTGCAGTTTAATTTAAACACCTTTCACTTTATTTTTTTAATAGCAAAAAGTCAACATGCTTAAAGGGACAGTCTACCATAGAATTGTTATTGTTTTAAAAGATAGATAATCCCTTTATTACCCATTCCCCAGTTTTGCATAAACAACATAGTTATATAAATATACTTTTTACCTCTGTGATTACCTTCTATCTAGGAACCTTCTTCCAGCCCCCTGATCACATGACTGTGACTGTTTATTATCTATTGTCTTAAATTTAGCATTGTTTTGTGCTAAATCTTAATTAACCCCCTGTGCCTGAACACAGTGTTGTCTATATGGCCCACGTGTACTTTCTGTCTCTTTGTGTTGAAAAGAGATTTAAAAAGCATGTGATAAGAGGCAGCCCTCAAAGGCTTAGAAATTAGCATATGAGTCTACCTATGTTTAGTTTAAACTAAGAATACCAAGATGAAAAAAAAAATTTAATGATAAAAGTAAATTGGAAAGTTGATTAAAATTAAGAGCTGTATAGAAAAATAATTGAATTTATCTATGAGGAGGAGAGCAGCCTGATCCACTTCACCTCTTTGGGATCACCTTCCTACACTGCTAAGGGTTAGCTGGTACACCTTAGTTTCTGCACCTACTAGTACATAAGTGTACTCAAGTTGATTGTGAGTACCCATTTGGCTTACTATCATTTTCCAAATATATAGCATACTTATGTGGCGCCCCTCTTGTTTTCTCTATCCTCGATTAAAATTAAAAGTACTATGTGAATAAAGAAAGTTTAATTTATACTAGACTGTCCCTTTAAATACTGCTCTTTCACATGAATTATAGTTTAAAGGGATATTGTACACTAGATTTTTTTTTGCATAAATGTTTTGTAGATTATCCATTTATATAACCTACCTGGGAGTTTTTTTTTGTAATAACAATGTATAATTTTGCTTGTTTTTTGAATAACATTGCACTGATTTTCAGACTCCTAACCAATGTCTAATGTATCAGACGTAGTCCCAGGTCTACAGACTCCTGCTGTTTCTGTTTGTATAAAGGATATTTTCATATGCAGGGAAGGGGGAGTGTCTTCTCTTTATGATTTAATCGTCCTTTTCAGTGGGTGTCCCAGCATAATCTCATCAACCGTGCTAAACTGGGAGGTTCTAAGTAAGTTTTTAAAAAGTTTTATACTGTATTTTTAGATCAGTATCTGTGCATATTCGTCTTTATAGTGTCTATTACATGCAGCTGTGAAAATTGATGTACACTGTCCCTTTAAGCAAAATGAAGATTTCATAAGATTGTTGAATGATTTAATATAACTGGCTTGTGAAAACTAATAGTCTCTCTTGTCTTTTTATTTTGTAATATTGTTATTGTACTATTTTCTTTAGAGTAGTGGATTACCTACTTAAATGTGTATTTATCAAGAAAAAAAAAAACTTACATAACTAATAAAATAGTATCTAATAATCTAGATGTAATAAAATAGAGAGTACATTTAACAATGCTGGGCAATGCAAGTAAGTAGGAGAGGAATCTGAAGTACCCTCAAGGCTTGCTGTCAAACATGAGTGCTGTAAAATTCTGTATTCACTGAGATAGAACATGTGAAAACTGGAAAGGTTACCAAAATGGATGCAGGCCTAAGCCAAGGCCCATACAGATGTTACCATGGTTACCAGGCTCCCATCGAGGAAAGCAGAGCAACGGCGTGCCCGTAGCCATAGGGGGCTGGAGAACAGAAAGAGTGGGGAGGGAGGAGAGGACGTGCTGAGCAGACTTGAGGAAGACAGATAAAGCAGCCCACGTAGCACTGTATAAACTCCAATTGGTTATGTAAACGCCATTAATAAATAAAAGCCTGAGATTCCCATTCCCTTAATGCTCTCATGTTGGGAATCAGTACAGATAGAAAAGCTGCAGGGGGTAAGGCACATTCTCTTTTTTCAACCTATTTCTGCTGTACAAATCCTATCATGAAATACTATAAACAAGTCTAGAATTGGGAATTAGTTTTCCTTTTATTTTACACTTTGCAAAAAAGAGAATAAGTTATATGACATACAAAATTTAAAATATACATAAAGGCTCATTTCCCATAGAAAAAAAATATTTTAAAATACAAAACACAGAGGCATCTACTTATCAAGCCGTCAACCGCAAATACGCTGGAATTCTGCAGCGTATTTGTGGCAAGCCTGATTCCCCTTAGTTATCAAACTCTACAGACTGGCAAAAGTAGAATTTTGTGACGTAACATACGATCCACCGGGCAAAGTCCAACACAGATCGATGCTTACGTCATTACAGATGTTCCGAATGCGAATTTGGCACTATCTGACTCTGAGTACTTATGCCAGTTATCAAATTCCTAACAGGTACGCTCGCCACTATACCTGGTTTTCAATCCGCCGCCCTGGAGGCGGCAGATACCATAGGAATTAATGGGAGTCTGAAAGCAGCGAAAGCTCATGTTCGCTGCTGCCCGATATCCCATTGATTCCTATGGTAATGTTTACACCTAACACCCTAACATGTACCCCAAGTCTAAACACCCCTAATCTGTCGCCCCTACACCGCCGCTACCTACATTATCCTTATTAACCCCTAATCTGCCGCCCGACACCGCCGCCACCTACATAAAGTTATTAACCCCTAATCTGCCCCCCTACACCGCCACCACCTACATTATACTTATTAACCCCTAATCTGCCGTCCCCCTACACCGCCGCCACTATATTAAATTTATTAACCCCTAAACCTAAGTCTAACCCTAACCCTAACAACCCCTAAGTTAAATATAATTTAAATAAATCTAAATAAATATTCCTATCGTTAAATAAATTATTCCTATTTAAAACTAAATACTTAATAAAATAAACCCTAAGCTAGCTACAATATAACTAATAGTTACATTGTAGCTAGCTTAGGATTTATTTTTGTTTTACAGGCAAGTTTGTATTTATTTTAACAAGGTAGAATAGTTACTAAATAGTTATTAACTATTTACTAACTACCTAGCTAAAATAAATACAAATATACCTGTAAAATAAAACTTAACCTATGTTACACTAACACCTAACACTACACTATAATTAAATTAATTCCCTAAATTAAATAAAATTATCTAAAGTACAACCCCCCCCCACTAAATTACAGAAAATAATAAACAGATTACAAGATTTTTAAACTAATTACACCTAATCTAATCCCCCTAACAAAATAAAAAAGTCCCCCAAAATAAAAAAAAAGCCCTACCCTACACTAAATTACAAATAGCCCTTAAAAGGGCCTTTTGCCCCAAAGTAATCAGCTCTTTTACCTGTAAAAAAAATTACAAATCCCCCCCAACATTAAAACCCACAACCCACACAACCAACCCTACTCTAAAACCCACCTAATACCCCCTTAAAAAAACCTAAAACTAACCCCTTGAAGATCACCTTACCAGTAGAAGTCTTCACCCAACCGGGCCAAAGACCTCAACGAATCCTGCAAAAGTGGTCCTCCAGACGGGCAGAAGTCTTCATCCAGATGACATCTTCTATCTTCATCCATCTGGTGCATCAGCCAATAGCATATATTTTCTACCTTAATTCCGATTGGCTGATAGAATTCTATCAGCCAATTGGAATCTAAGGGACGCCATCTTGGATGACGTCACTTAAAGGTACCTTCATTCAGCAAGAAGACGTCGGCCAAAGAGGATGTTCCGCGTTGGATGTCTTGAAGATGGAGCCGCTCCACTCCGGATGGATGAAGATAGAAGATGCCATCTGGATGAAGACTTCTGCCCGCCTGGAGGACAACTTCTGCCCGCCTGGGGGACCACTTCTGCTGGATTCGTTGAGGACATCGGCCCGGTTGGGTGAAGAATTCTCCCGGTAAGGTGATCTTCAAGGGGTTAGTGTTAGGTTTTTTTAAGGGGGTATTGGGTGGGTTTTAGAGTAGGGTTGGTTGTGTGGGTGGTGGGTTTTAATGTTGGGGGGATTTGTAATTTTTTTTACAGGTAAAAGAGCTGATTACTTTGGGGCAATGCCCCGCAAAAGGCCCATTTAAGGGCTATTTGTAATTTAGTGTAGGGTAGGGCTTTTTTTTATTTTGGGGGGCTTTTTTATTTTGTTATCGGGATTAGATTAGGTATAATTAGTTTAAAAATCTTGTAATTTGTTTATTATTTTCTGTAATTTAGTGAGTTTTTTTTGTACTTTAGATAATTTTATTTAATTGTATTTAATTGTATTTAATTTAGGGAATTAATTTAATTATAGTGTAGTGTTAGGTGTTAGTGTAACATAGGTTAGGTTTTATTTTACAGGTATATTTGTATTTATTTTAGCTAGGTAGTTAGTAAATAGTTAATAACTATTTACTAACTATTCTACCTAGTTAAAATAAATACAAACTTGCCTGTAAAATAAAAATAAATCCTAAGCTAGCTACATTGTAGCTAGCTTAGGGCTTATTTTATAGGTAAGTATTTAAATAGGAATAATTTATTTAATGATAGGAATATTTATTTAGATTTATTTAAATTATATTTAAGTTAGGGGGTGTTAGGGTTAGGGTTAGACTTAGGTTTAGGGGTTAATAAATTTAATATAGTGGCGTTGGTGTAGGGGGATGGCAGATTAAGGGTTAATAAATATAATGTAGGTGGCGGCAGTGTAGGGGGTGGCAGATTAGGGGTTAATAAGTATAATGTAGGTGGCGTGGGCTCCGGGAGCAGCGGTTTAGGGGTTAAACACTTTATTTAGTTGCGGCACGGTCCGTGAGCGGCGGTTTAGGGGTTAATACATTTATTAGAGTTGCGGTGGGCTCCGTGAGCAGCGGTTTAGGGGTTAATACATTTTATAAAGTTGCGGTGGGCTCTCTCTGCACCTGTGTAACCCCTCCTGATTGCAATCTATTTTTAAAAACCACCCTTTTACAGGTGTTATAATATGGGCTGGCATATAACATGACATTTCTTACTGAAAAAGAAATTCAAGAGAAGGAAGAAATACACTGAAAATAGCATTAACAGTAAAGAGGTGATTTTAATTTCTGCTGTATCTGAATCATGACAGTTTAAAATTAGGTGGGCTATCCCTTTGAGCTATAAATTTAAGATTATATTGAAACAAACATCAATTTGAATTTAAAAATCCTTGTCTAAAATATTACACTGGGTGTCCTAATGTCAGCATCAATGTTTATATTTAATACTAATTTCACATATACATACTTTCAAAGTATAATACCCAATGTAACAAATGGCACTTACAAGTTCTGATGTGTGATCAATGACACAAGTATCGAGCATTTTGATTCGTTAGTAATAGTTTATAATGTGTATTTGAATCAGATTAGCAGATGTCATAAATCATGCGATTATGCATATTCCAATCAAAAGTGGTGGAAAAATTCACTAGTGTATGGGTTATTTAGCAGTTTGCATCATAATTGGTGCGAAAAGTGTTGAGTCAAATATGGCACAAAGTGTTGAGTGGGACCTGTATTACATGGCTTAAACATGGTGCACATAGATTTTTCACAGAAAATAAAAAGGAAGTTAGCTATATAATGTTGTATATTTATTTAATTTGTATCTCTATATCTAGTAGTGCAACAAGTTTGGGGCAAAATTTTGCACTAAATATGTACAAATAATATAGTCCCCTTGCTTTGTAATGAGAGACAAAGTTGTAGCATAATCCATAAGTAGTAATGTATTTTTCATTGTTATCCCTATATCTACTACTAGTGCACCAAATGTGTAGCAATAATATTGTTTGATTTAGAAAGGGTATATAATTTCATATAATTTTAATAAAGTTTCTAATTTACTTTTATATGTAATATACTTCATTCTCTTGCAGCATCGGACATAAGCTTTCTGTGTTTTCAGACTCCCATTGAGTTCTATGGCATCCACGACCTCAAGGGTGGCGGATTGAAAACTAGGTACGCTGAGTAGGAAAAGACGCAAGCGTAAATGTAGAATAATTAATAACTTTGTGAGAGCTTCAAATAGTGTCGAATAGGAGGGCGATTGAACACGATTCCGCTCAAATACCACAGTTTTCAACTCCCATCGATTTGCGTCGGATTGAGATTGCGGGATCGTATTTTACATCACAAATTTCAACATTTGCCAATATTGACGCTTTAATAACTACAGCGGATCAATCTTGCCACAATTACGATGCGGAATTCCAGTGTATTTTCAGTTGATGCTTTGATAAATAGGCCCCAATGAGTCAAAAAGGAGCAACACATGTAAATATCTACTAATTGTACTGGCTATACTCTGCTCAGAATCAACATAAGCACACCCACACCCACTACCTGAGTTCAACTATGACAAATCTGCTAAACTTTGACAAATATGCTAGCATCTCTTTTGAACCTAGTGCGCTCTAAGGGGTAGATTTATTAAGCAGCGGATGCTGCTTCCTACCACCATCGTTTTAGGCTCGCCTGAAACGTAAGACTGCTGCTCCTTAACTTCTCTGCCACCTTTTAGGTGGCGGAGTGAAATCATCCTGATACGATCTGATTGGGATGATTGACACCCCCTGCTAGCAGCCTATTGGCCGCCAGTGAGCAGGGGGATGACATTGCACAAGCATTTTACTAGAAATACGTGTGCAATAATAAATGCTGACTTTGTATGCTGTCGGCATTTAGCGAGGTTGAACGGACATGATTCACTACATCGAATCATGTCCGCTCGACCCCTAGTAAATCAAACCCTATAAGTCACCTGGCAAACAGAAGATTGCAGTTAATTTGGCAAGCCTATGCTACCTACAAGGGCATTAGGCTCCTATTTTTAAAATAGGGCAATCACCATTTTTGTGTGTTCTGTGTATGGTGCAGGTAAACAAACTCTCTGCATATGTAGGCAACCTTTAAAGGATATTGGCTAACTTGGAGTAAGTGCTATTTTTATGATACCATCTACAAGTGAGATGGGCATGAAACCCCCTTTGAAAAGAGGGTCCCTTTCCTTTTTTCCTTTAGTGTTTTATGGTAGAAACAGGGTCTCTAAAAAAGCCCCTTTATCAAAACCTTTGCTGTTGTCATGCTGTGGAAGGTTATCCCACACCAAAAACCAATGAATGAGTGCATATACCAACTAAATGCTTGATAATAAATTAAGTGTTCTTTGGGTGATGAGTTTTGCCCCGAAAAAAAAACTTTTTTTGGAATTAAGGTTTAGAATTGGGTAAATGTATTTTCATGCAAATGATTAACCATCTTGGGTGTCATTTTTTTGTGAGCAACTCCATCAGCCACCACAATTCCGAATTGGTAAGAATATGCTAAAAAAAAAAAAAAGTTATACTATGAAGGGTGTGGCCATTAAATGACATGCAATTTGCAGCCTAAAGTTGCCATTGGCCTTTTGGTAGCCTCTTTGTTGATCTTAACCTTTTCCTAATGATTAGGTTTGAAGGGATGTACTAATCTTTGCACTGACCTGATGATGCTATATTTCATCCACTTCTAAATCACTGTCTTTACAGTGTGGCATGATATATATGTAATGCCATATAAATGATTTTATATTGATCTGTATCTTTTAATAATAAGAACCTACAGAACTTTTGGTGGTTCCTGGTGAGCATTTGCTATCTCTGCATTATGCTATTTAAAAAGGTTTATGGGATTTTTATCAGAACAGCTTATGTTTTAGATTAATCAAAATCACTTTGGCTGAAGTCAGGCAAATCACTATTGTACAACATTTGAAATGTGGTTGTTTAAACATAAACACAGTTTAAATTCCAATAGTTAAACCTGTGCATACTTATTTTTCCAAGAAACTATCTACTTTTCCATTTAAATGGACAGTCTAGTCCAAAACAAAATTTGATTATTCAGATAGGGAATGTAATTTTAAACAATTTTCACATTTACATCTATAACCAATTTTGCTTTGTTCTCTTGGTATTCTTAGTTGAAAGCTAAACCTAGGAGGTTGATATGCTAATTTCTAGGCCCTTGAAGGCCGCCTCTCATCTTAGGTCATTTTGACAGTTTTTCACCACTATAGGGTGTTAGTTCATGTGTTTCATATAGATAACACTGTGCTCACACACGTGGAGTTCCTTTGCACTGAGACCACATTATTACAGAACCTTTTATAAGTGCCCTTTTTTCTTCAACTATACTCTACTTGCATCTGTATATCTTTGGTGAGGTTTAATACACAGAATACGTAAAAAATACACATATATAGTTCCTTTTTTCTGGATACATACCCCGTACACCAGTTCTCCAACCATTCCATTCCAGGCTTTCATATCGGAATCACGGGCTCCATACTTTCCATCCCTCACTATCTCTAGCTTGTAGCTGATTCCCACATGTTTGGCTATCTCTGAGGCCAGCTCTACGCAATAACCTTCATATCTGTTATTCCCATCCAGTTGGTCATGATTTTTTTTTAGCATAACATATGGCGACTCCTAGAAAGACAGAAAGAAAAACATTAAGCGAGAGAATGAATAGATATAAATAATGAAGCGTGTTAGATTAGGTTAATGTACAAACCTTTCTAAAGCACTTGAATCCCTTTAACCCATTACATTTGGTATTGAATGCGATGTAAATAAACCATTGTATCAAGTTATTATGTATTTGATAGCAAGCACTAATGATACTATTTTCTACTTATCCTCTCGATATATTTGAGTGTTGTTATATCAATGAATTTCTCAGTGGTTGGCATTTCCAGAGCACCCAATCCTTTTGCTTTTTATGGGATGGTTCATAATTTGGAGTTCTGGTGTAATGTCCCTCCTTTCTCTATTTATGTCCAAGTCATTGATCCTGCAACATGCTAAAAAGTGTTTGCTTGAACAATGCAAGCACTCATTACTGTATATATTTCCCTCAACAACAGGGGATATAATATAAAATTGTCAAAGGGGTAAAAAAGTAATATAGTAGATGAGATTGAAAAAAAGACAGAAGTCCATTGAGTTCAACCTACACAAATCTAATATAATTACAAACAAGCTTCAGTTGAGCTTAAATTAATCCCATTAAAAAAGTGACCAATTTAACACAAGTAATCATATCCTTGAATTCTGTTTCTAGACAGAAATGTATCCAAACCATTTTTAAACGTATCCAAGGTATTGGGATTCACTAGCTCCTCTGGTAATGAGTTCCTCTGGTAATAGATTTTGCTAATCAAATGATATTTTGTAATGCATATATATATATAAAAATAATATATATATATATATAGAGAGAGAGAGTGAGAGAGAGAAAGAGAAAGAGAGAGAGAGAGAGAGAGAGAGAGAGAGAGAGAGAGTATACACACTGTGGATTGTGTTTGGAGGGTGGAGTCTCTTACACTTTAAGACTAGAATTTTTGCATGGTGTTTTGAATTTTCCAAAAGAGAGAAGTACACCTTATCACAAATAAAGAAATTAATCAAGAACTCATTCCGGCAAGGTTAAAGTGTGATATCAAATCACTGAAAAGATGATAGGACATGCAACACATTTACAACAACACTTGAAGTAACTTTATATGAAAGGTGACATAATGTTATGAACTAAGGTATATCCCAAGCATCATTTTATGTTACATAATTATTTGCTTTCATTTATCATTTAAAGGTATCTCATCTAGAAGAGAAAATTGGTAAGTATTGATGTCCCATATACATTAAAACATGGTAAGAGTAAGGGCCAATAAAATATGGGCTGAAGTCTTTCATCAAAAAAAATTAAAAAGAGAGAAAATATTTTTACATTTCAAAAGTCCTTCAGATATATACTGTAGTAGCATTATAATGCATTATTACATGATGTACATACCAATATGGTAGTGACAATGTATGTCCGGTTTTGAACTCCTATGGTATCATTTCCTGATTGTGCTTCTGTGGCTAAAGGTATAAGTTTATCATCTTCATTCCAATGTGCAATCTGTTAACAAGAGAAAAATGTGCTTAGTAATCATAAAACAAATATAACCCTCTCCACAAACTAACCAATAACAAAACATTATTTAAAACTCTTCCTGATTTGTGTAGTTTCAATCTTGAAAATAACAGACGTATTCAATTCATATTTATTTAAAGGGACACTTTCGTCATTCAGATAGAGCATGGAATTTTAAGCAACTTTCTAATTTACTCCTATAATCAAATTTTCTTCATTCTCTTGGTATCTTTAAATCTTGAAATGCAAGAATGTAAGATATCGGCCCATTTTTTGTGAACAACCTGGGTTGTTCTTGCTGATTGATGGATAAAATCATCCACCAATAAAAAAGTGCTGTCCAGAGTTTTGAACAAAAAAAAGCTTAGATTACTTCTTTTTCAAATAAAGATAGCAAGAGAACAAAAAAAATTGATAATAGGAGTAAATTAGAAAGTTGCTTAAAATTCCATGCTCTATTTGAATAACAAAAGAAAAAATTTGGGTTCAGTGTCCCTTTAAGGATTGCGTAGCTCAAAGATGTTTTAGTTTAGGTCACTTTTTATTTTATTTTTTTATTTAACGGGGGGATTTTTAAAATTTTTATTTTATTTGATTTTATTTGGTAAATTAGATATTTCTGTATTGTGGAAGAAAAATAGAAAAACATTTTTTGTTTCTATGATTGTGGGTTGTTTCACTGTTCACCAACAGCTGTGCATTTGTGTGAGTTGTACTATTAGCCAGTAAGCTTCTATCCCACAGATCACTTTTGCACAAATATGCACTTTGATTTCAAAATAAACATCTTTCACTTAAAATTTTTCATGAAAAAATAAATAAATTAAAAAACATAAATAAATGAAAACATTAAAATAATAATTATATACAGTATATATATCACCGCTGAACATAGCATACACTCTCATATTGAGAAACAGTCTTGATAAAGGTCCCTGTGAGGACCGAAACGTTGACTGACTGAATTGATGAACTATTAATAAACATTTTGTGTTAACTAAGTCCTGTGAGTGCCTCTTCTTTCCTTGAAGTATATATATATATATATATATATATATATATATATATATATATATATATATATATATATATATATATATACGGTATATACTGTATATATATGATCTTTCATAATATGACAAAGTCAAACACAAATCTGTCTTATTATGTTCACTTAAAGGGACATGGAAGCCAAAAGTTTTCTTTCATGATTCTGGTATAAAATACAGTTTTAACCCCTTAACGCAATTACGCAATGCAACGTATATATACGTTGTGAGGTACTTTGATTTATCGTACTACTCAACGTATATTTACGTTGGAGTTGCAGGAAGCTCCAGCAGTTTCAACTGTTATGTTACAGCCAAGAGCTAAAGTTCCTGAGCTCATGGCATCTGCCTGCATATGGAACCAGAGCACGATCGGTGCTCCAGTTCCATATCAAGACAGATGCCAGATAGTTTTGTCTGTAATGATCATCTGCTAATGCTGGCAGGAGGTGTGGGAGGGAATCCGGAAGGCAGGTAGCCGGTCCAGCAGTGGAGGGGGGGGGGAGGGAGGGAGTAGGATGGCCCTACACTGCAGAAATAAAAATAAAGGGAGAGGGAGGGATTGGGAGCTCTGCTGCAGAAAAAAGGTGGGGTTAGGAGTCCGTAAACAATGATCGCTGGAGAGGGGTGGTGGGGGGACCACTATACTACAGAAAATAAAAATAAAATTAATAAATAAAATAAAAAATATAAAAGATGAGTACCTAAGATGGCGGACCCTAGTTAGAGAGGGGAGGGTTAGAGAGCTGTTTGAGAAGGATTATGGAGGTTGGAGGGTAAGGGGTGATCCTACACTGCAGAAAATAATACAAAATAAAAAAATGCCTTAAAACTTAATAATGGCAGACTGTCTGACAGTACCCAAGATGGTGGTGACCAGTGGGGGTTGAGGGAGGGAAGATAGCTGTTTGGCAGGGATCAGAGGGTGGGAGGTGTCAGGTGGGAAGGTAATCTCTACACTAAAACTAAAAGTAACCTTACAAGCTACCAGATTAACCCCTTCACTGTTTTTTATATATGATCACATTTGCTAGTGAAACGGTGGCATGAAAAATACCAAAATGGGCATAGATCAATACCTTGGGTTGTCATTTTAAAAAATATATATAGTTTTGACAGGTAAATAAAAACAAAAAGTCTCTATTTCTGTTTAAATGGAGTGATTGCAAAAATGCTAAAAATTCTCCTGTATTTTGGGCAAGTTCTTCTTTAAAAGTCCCGGTAGTGAAGGGGTTAAACAACTTTCCAATTTACGTCCATTATATAATTAGCGTTATTCTTTCAGGATCCTTTGATGAAAAAGTAGCAATGCACTACTGGGAAATAGCAGAATGCTCTGGGTGAGCTAAAATGTAAATGCATATATGTGCAGTCACCAGTCAGCATCTCCTGAGTCTACCAAGGTATCTTTTTCAACAAAGGATACCAAGAGGACAAAGCAAATTAGAAAATAACCAATGTTCTAAAGGGATCTAATCACTGTTAGAAGGCAGTTTTGCCAAGAGGTGTTTTACTACACTTCACCAATAGAGGCGATGGAGGCGATGGTTCTCTGCCAGTGTCAGAATGTTCAAAGCAGCATCGCCATGTGCGGTGAAGATCTAATGTAACTGATCCTTTTAGACAGTATTGAATGAAACCTTTAAAACAGAAGTAAATGTGAACATGTTTGTTACACAATCCCCACAAGTTCTCAGGTAGCACTCTTGCACTCTTGCTAAAGCCAAGTGCACATGGCCAATACATTTAATAGGACATGGAAGCCTTATTGTATAAGAAGCTAACAATCATATTGTATCAGACAGTATCAGGTACATATTGTATCAGTATCAGAATGTGCCTGGATTAGATACGTGCCTGATTGAAAAATTTGTTTCGGTTCGGATCGATTCAGATTTTTTCGAATTTTGTTTCGGATCGATTCGAATTCGGAAAAATTAGAATGAATTTGTTTCGGATTCGTTTCGGATTCATTCGGATTAAAAAATTTTTGTCTGGATTTGGTTCGATTCGGTTGGGAAATTCGGAATTTCGGTATGTGTTAGGTGGTATATGCTGTGTATTAGACTAGTATTATGTACTGTATATTAGGTGTAACCCATAGCAGAATGATATAACCTAATATACTGTACAATACTAGTGTAATCCATGGCCATCCGAATTTACCGAATAAATCCGAACTTATTCGGATTTATTCGGTAATTCGGCAGTATTTTAATTCGGAAATTCGAATCGATCCGAATCTCCGAATTTGTCGAATTTTCTGAATTTCCGAATCAATCCGAAACGAAACGCACATGTCTAGCCTGGATCAAACAGGGCATATTTATATCAGGGAACTACATGTAAAAGGGATAGGCAAATCATAGTAACTGAGAGGTTTGTAACAAAGGATCACAGACATTCTGGGTGGAGTTTTAACCAACTGCCAATGTTATGGCTGAGCCTTATAGGTTATTTAAAGAGAAATTGCTCTTAGAAATTTTCATCAAAGAGCATCATTTATAGAAGTTAAACATACTTTTATTTACCAAAAATATCATCTACAAGTTGTTTAAATTGCTACACCAGGTGTATACTCTACTAATGCTTGTAGGGTTATATGTATTTCCTATTAATGTTGATTGGCTGATAGGCACTTCTTACTAAAGTTAATGCTTAAATGCTGCTCTTAAATATGAAAATATATTTTTTATTACTATATCTCTTTAATTAGAAAAGGTAAATTATAGCTTAAACAATTGGAAGCTAGATTGCATATAATAATGCAAGCGTTGTGGTGAGCTAATATCACTTGCCCAACAACAATAGTGATGCCATTATAAGCTACTGTATTTATGCTGAATGCCGCATTTGCTGAAAGCCATTTTAGCACACTCATTTCCTTCAAGTAATGGATTTCTATTAAGGTGCATGCTAAAATGATTCCTGTTGGGTAGCTGCTATATGCTACATTTACTCAACCACTGCGATATTCAGTTTATTTATAGTAGTTTACTTGCACATATTAGATCTACAGACATTTTATTTATATTTCCCAAAATTTTTAGATTAATGCAAGATTTTAACTATTACAGCGTTTATTTGCAATTTTGCCGCAGTCATTCAGTTTTAGCCTTGGAAATTCATTTTCAAATAGCTTTAAAGGGATATTCCAGCCAAAATTTAAATCCACAAGGATGTATTTCAGTTTTGAATAAAAGCATTTTTGTAATATACATGTATTAGCAAAAATGCTTTTAAGAAATGCTATAACTATTTGAAAATTTGAAAATTGATGTTCAGTGCAACAGCATTTTAAACACAGCCCTGGCTCAGAGAGCCTAAGGTGCTTGTATTATCTTGTAATAAACTCAATTTTCTAATTGCTGACATGATACAAACCCCACTGGTGCTCTGAGAAGCTGCAGTATTTAAAATGCTGGTGCACTTAGAATATCTAGTTATGCTTCACATGCACATGCAGAAAAAAAATGTTAACACAAAAAAAAGACATAACGTTTGCTAGAAGAATAATTTTTGCCAATGCAAATACAGGGAGTGCAGAATTATTAGGCAAGTTGTATTTTTGAGGATTAATTTTATTATTGAACAACAACCATGTTCTCAATGAACCCAAAAAACTCATTAATATCAAAGCTGAATAGTTTTGGAAGTAGTTTTTAGTTTGTTTTTAGTTATAGCTATTTTAGGGGGATATCTGTGTGTGCAGGTGACTATTACTGTGCATAATTATTAGGCAACTTTACAAAAAACAAATATATACCCATTTCAATTATTTATTTTTACCAGTGAAACCAATATAACATCTCAACATTCACAAATATACATTTCTGACATTCAAAAACAAAACAAAAACAAATCAGTGACCAATATAGCCACCTTTCTTTGCAAGGACACTCAAAAGCCTGCCATCCATGGATTCTGTCAGTGTTTTGATCTGTTCACCATCAACATTGCGTGCAGCAGCAACCACAGCCTCCCAGAGACTGTTCAGAGAGGTGTACTGTTTTCCCTCCTTGTAAATCTCACATTTGATGATGGACCACAGGTTCTCAATGGGGTTCAGATCAGGTGAACAAGGAGGCCATGTCATTATATTTTCTTCTTTTATACCCTTTCTTGCCAGCCACGCTGTGGAGTACTTGGACGCGTGTGATGGAGCATTGTCCTGCATGAAAATCATGTTTTTCTTGAAGGATGCAGACTTCTTCCTGTACCACTGCTTGAAGAAGGTGTCTTCCAGAAACTGGCAGTAGGACTGGGAGTTGAGCTTGACTCCATCCTCAACCCAAAAAGGCCCCACAAGCTCATCTTTGATGATACCAGCCCAAACCAGTACTCCACCTCCACCTTGCTGGCGTCTGAGTCGGACTGGAGCTCTCTGCCCTTTACCAATCCAGCCACGGGCCCATCTATCTGGCCCATCAAGACTCACTCTCATTTCATCAGTCCATAAAACCTTAGAAAAATCAGTCTTGAGATATTTCTTGGCCCAGTCTTGACGTTTCAGCCTGTGTGTCTTGTTCAGTGGTGGACGTCTTTCAGCCTTTCTTACCTTGGCCATGTCTCTGAGTATTGCACACCTTGTGCTTTTGGGCACTCCAGTGATGTTGCAGCTCTGAAATATGGCCAAACTGGTGGCAAGTGGCATCTTGGCAGCTGCACGCTTGACTTTTCTCAGTTCATGGGCAGTTATTTTGCGCCTCGGTTTTTCCACACCCTGTTGACTATTTTGAATGAAACGCTTGATTGTTCGATGATCACTCTTCAGAAGCTTTGCAATTTTAAGAGTGCTGTATCCCTCTGCAAGATATCTCACTATTTTTGACTTTTCTGAGCCTGTCAAGTCCTTCTTTTGACCCATTTTGCCAAAGGAAAGGAAGTTGCCTAATAATTATGCACACCTGATATTGGGTGTTGATGTCATTAGACCACACCCCTTCTCATTACAGAGATGCACATCACCTAATATGCTTAATTGGTAGTAGGCTTTCGAGCCTATACAGCTTGGAGTAAGACAACATGCATAAAGAGGATGATGTGGTCAAAATACTCATTTACCTAATAATTCTGCACTCCCTGTATATTGCAAATGTGTTTCTATTCAAAGATGTTATTCATCTATGAGCATTTGCATTTTGATTGGAATGTCCCTTTCAGGGACATTCTAATATAAAAGTAACAAGCTTTAACTTGTCAAAGTACGAAATTTTTGAGCTACTTATCCTAACCATAAAATGGATTAAACTTTTAGGTTAATCTCATCATCTCCCCATGCAAACTTTTTTAAAACTATATGGATGATAGAGAGGACGCAATATGTTGCAGGGGTTGTATAGGAGACAAAAAAGGAAACAGAGCGCACCCACTCTAAGGGTAAAACTGAGATTTAATACAGCAAACATGCGCATAAATAAAATACACGTACAATGTGTACAATAAAAATGAACAATGGATGTATCTTATGTATATCACCACATCCTGCTTAAGCCATAGGTGGTGGAGAGAGAGTTCCGTTCCGTCCCTTGTAAAGCTCCAAATGCTTCCAGGAAGCTGATTGGAAACACAAGGCTGGAAGTTGCTTCACACTGACCTGGCATCCGAAGGAATGCAGAAAAGACTGGCTAGCTGATTTCTCTACGCGTTTCGTCAGGATCCAATCCGACTTTCTCAAGAGATTGAACAGTCTGAGTTTATTATGGAACACTTGAATGTCTTTAATTGGTCAAAAAATGAGACAATAACACACCCTGCATAGAAATTACATGGAAAGATTGTATCCATCTATTATTCAGCTTTGAACAAAAAACAATATTACAAAATAATACAAATATTAAAAATTCATATTAAAAATTCAATGGTGTGAAAATAAAAAATCCATACAATTCTGCCATATATTAGTATCTATACAGCGCAACATAAATTAACTCTAAAATGCCTTTCAGAATGTGATCTATTTAAAAAAACTAGCTGATATAAAAGTTGTAAGACCTTGTAATATGTGTAAAAACATAATTAGGGGAAATACGTTTCACAATATACATCAAACTAAAACTTTCCAAATGAAAAATAAATTTTCATGTAAATCATCCTATGTAGTATATCTTTTAATATGTAGCTGTAATTGTTATTATGTAAGGTGCACCAAGAGGCTCATTAGAACTAGGTATAATGAGCACTGCTGCAATATTAAAAATAAGATAGAAACCCATAGTTTGTCGGGACATCATAAGTTTCACCATGATGCTAATGCAAAAGGGCTTGGCATTATGGTTATTGATTGAATTCCACCTAATAGCTCTAAGAACAAGTTGAGGAGTTTGCAACAACGTGAAACCTTTTGGATTCACAAGTTACAGACACTCAATACTGAGAGTTCTAAAGGTCTAAATATTGATTTGGACCTACAGGCTTTTATGTAATATTCTATGATGTTTATGGCAGGTTATTAAAAACAACAATTTGAATGTTTTCATTACCTTTACCTCTCCATCATGGAGAGGTAAAGGTAATGATACAACAATGTGCACAAGTAGTTGCATTTTAGGGCTTTTCTTACCAAGGTCTTATAACTTTTATCAAAGAAGAAGCAGGCAGGTGACAGCAAATATTGTTACCATTTATTGAGGAGGTAAAAAAGGCCTTTTTTACCTCCTCAATAAATGGTAACAATATTTGCTGTCACCTGCCTGCTTCTTCTTTGATTTGTGAACTTGGGACCTAGGCAGTGGTCCTTAGGTGGCGTGCAACATTAAGCCTGTAAGTGCTGAAAAGTTCTATTCTTATAACTTTTATATCAGCTAGTTTTTATATAGATCACATTCTGAAAGGCATTTTAGAGTTCATTTATGTTGCGCTGTATAGATACTAATATATGGCAGAATTGTATGGATTTTTTATTTTCACACCATTGAATTTTTAATATGAATTTTTAATATTTGTATTATTTTGTAATAATGTGTTTTGTTCAAAGCTGAATAATAGATGGATATAATCTTTCCATGTAATTTCTATGCAGGGTGTGTTATTGTCTAATTTTTTGACCAATTAGAGACATTCAAGTGTTGGGAGGCTTTTATAGCCCGGATGTTCCATAATAAACTCAGACTGTTCAATCTCTTGAGAAAGTCGGGTCAGATCCTGACGAAACGCGTAGAGAAATCAGCTAGACAGTTTTTTCTGCATTCCTTCGGACGCCAGGTTGGTGTGAAGCAACTTCCAGACTTGTGTTTCCAATCAGCTATCCGGAAGCGTTTGGAGCTTTACAAGGGACGGAACAGAACTCTCTCTCCACCACCTACGGCTTAAACAGGAGGTGGTGATATACATAAGATACATCCATTGTTCTTTTTTATTGTACACATTGTACGTGTATTTTATTTATGCGCATGTTTGCTGTATTAAATGTCAGTTTTACCCTTAGAGTGGCGTGCGCTCTGTTTCCTTTTTTGTCTCCTATGTTTCCAGCTTTTGGGTTTTGAGCCACAGTGTTCCCAGTCTCCTTGGAGCAGCAGCCACTCTGTACGAGTTACTATTTGGAAAGGATTAACTCCTGTGTTGTGAACTTCTATGATAACATTAAGGTCGTATTTCTAATATTTATTTATACATTTGCCACAGTTTATGATTAGTGGTTTTTGTCAGTATTTATAGATCTATACTACCAGGTAGATCTATACAGTGGAGGCTCCTCTATTTTAGCACTCCCGCACGTGAACACCCAATTAAAGGGGGAAAAAGAAAGAAAATAATTTATTTGGATGAATAAATATAATTTCTCCTATTGGAAAAATTATATTTATTCAGCCAAAAATTTTCTAGTCTAGCCTGTCAAGTTTTATTTAAAAAAAAAAAACCTTTATTATACATCTATGCTCTATTATACTTCTCTACCGCACGTGCGGTAGAGAAGTATAGCCTGCCATACAAATTTGCATATTTTTCCTCTATGCTTGCAGTGCAGCCCATAACTGAGCCTATACCTCTCTTAATCGCACACTATTTAGTGTGCTAATTGGGCTATTTGTATGGGCGGCCAGCAGAGGGAGCACTTTTTTTTATTAAGTTTTCTTTTTTTTTTGCTGGCTCAGTCGCGCCAAAAATTTCAGTGTGCAGGCAGTGCAGTTGGATCTAATCTGGAGTCTGGTTTGGCCGGGACTCCCGACTGAAATGGGCATCTAAATTGTAAGTGTATCTTCTACTTTTAGCCCTGCTGCGGGCTAGCACTGCATCGGACCGGCCAGGGAGGCATTGAAGTCAGAGTGTCAGACAGCAATGTATATCCTCCCCAGTACACGCCTCTGCTTTGGAATAAGTTTGTGTGTGGTGTCGTGGGTGTCTAAGTTACAGAGTTAGCAAGATGTTGAAACGTATTTGTCTTGGGTTGCAGACACTCTCATTTTATTATTACTTAAAGTAATAAAATGAGTCTGCAGCCCAAGACAAATACGTTTCAACATTTTGCTAACTCTCTAACTTAATAATAATTATAATTTTTATTGTGGTTTAGACCCTGTAATTATTGTATGATGTATCTTAGGCACTTATATTTATGATTTTTTGTTGACCATGGCATTTAACACAGCATGCAGTGTACCGTATGTTCTGCACATTTTAGGTTGCTATGGCAATCTTGGGTGATCTGTGCTGCTCATGTGTAACACTCTTACTGCTTAGAATTTTGTCTTATTTACTGCAGTGTTTTGGTTTCTATTAGGTATTCATGTACACCATTTTATTATATCACCTGGTTTGTACATATTTGGGATTTCCACGCTAACTTTATTGTTATATAGGTTGCTATGGCAACCATGTTGCGGTCTGTGCAATCCCTGTGAATAATGATTGGTGCCTACATTATATGTTATAAGACTCTTTATACTGTTCTGTATAACACTGATTAAAGTGATTTTTGCTAAGTCCCTTAGAGTGCGCTTGTCCTATATTTATATATATATATATATATATATATATATATATATATATATATATATATATATATATATATATATATATATGAGCAATCTGAGGGGCATGGCTTTATTTCAAGGGGTGTGGTCAGGGGAGGGGCTAAGTGCACCTCCATCTTCATAATTCACCAGCCGCCACTGGATCTATATATATTCTCTGTAATATCTACTACGCTACTGCGGTCATTTGTAAATATAAGCAACAATATTATATGTAGGCTTAAAATGTATTGCTCTTCACCTATATGTATATGATTAATATTGTTGTTTTTTAGTTCCAATTATTCACAACGTAACATTTCACTCTTCAATATTTGATTATTTGTGGTTCAGGAGAGAAGCGCAGCCATTTTTCTTTCTTTTTTTTTTTTTTGTTATGTTGCAGGGTTAACTCTAACCAGATGGGAACATGTTCACAGCAGAATGAGATTGTAAAATAAAATCTTAATTAAGTATAGAAAAACTACTTCACAGTAATTTTCCATTGTCTATTTTGCCACCATTTCCTGTAATTTAAGTCTGAAAATCTAGTATTCTCCATTTCTGGAAGCTGAATGAGAATATGAAAGAGAATATGACAGGCTTCATATGCTTAACCTTGCCACATATCAATCCTAAGTTGCAGTCTGTTATCTTATCATTTCTGCTGAAGCCAAACAATGAACATGACAGGGAAAAGCATTTTCCTCTCTAGAGACTGAAGTCCAAATTGGTGGGTGAAATTTGACCTTTTAAAAACAATTAAACAAACATGGTCTTAACCTGTTCTAATATATTTCAGACTCTTCTGAAATGTTAATATTCTTTTGGAGCCCTTGTGGTGTATGTGACCACTGTTTCTTAACCCCTTCAGGATGGAAGCAAGTGTTAATGATCAGAACAAAGTTCCGATGTTAACATTAACAAGAAACAGGAAGTCACGTAATCGTTGCTGCAATTATGTGATTACAACGCTGGGATTGGATCCTGGGGGACTGTCTAGAATATCAGATTTTTGCAGGTGAAAAAAAAGAGTGCAGGTGAAAAAAAAGTTAGGACTTTCCATGCCGTCCTAATGACGTTAGAGCCCAGTGATTTTAGGTTGGCATGAGACATCCTAACGGCATCTAGGGGTTAACCTCTCTGCATGATGGACAGGCCCTGCTCTCACACAATTAGTTGGGCTAGAGCAATGGATGGTGTTGCACAAGAAAATACATGTACAATGGTAATTATGGGCGCTCATTGAAAAGATGGGCAAACAGGTTTTCTACTTGGGAACAGTGTCCGTCAATCTTTTAGTATATCTGGCTCATAGAAAAATTGCAGAAACATTTTGTAATTAAGGATGTTTACTGGGCTTTTAAGTGTTTAATTTATCCTTTCAAATTCATAATTTTAATATCTTTTTGTCCGATTACATCAGCTGAAAATATTTAAGTCCAACATCAATTACCATGGTACAATAGTTTGCTGAAATATATTGAGGAAAAATATATACAATGTAACACAGTCCCTTACAGGAATAACATATAATAGAAGTTGATTTATAAGCTTACCGGGTGGATCCCATCGTGTTTAAGCTCCATTATATGTAATGTATAGTTAGTCCGTCTGCCTTTCTCGTTGAACTGGACGTTTCCTGAAAGCCCCTCCAGTCGAACCTTTTTATGGTGACAATGAAAAATTACTTGACAGTGCAAATCACACAAAACACCCAACAAGGAAAAATGACTATTACTGACGTCCGTAATGTCTATTTAATGTGCGTAACATGCTATTAATCGTGTGCCCAGAAATTGTATTTATACATAATATTAACACAATACCTGTCAAAGTCAATTATGCTACACACATATACAATTAATATATTAATTTAAGAGATATTGCAATGAATAAAAGTGTTTAAATGTTTGTTTGTTTTTTAAATGGCTTTAATAGAGTCCCTTTACCATGAGCTTTGAGGTTAGAAAAAAAAAAAAAAACAATGCAGATTTAACTTTGATGCTGTATAAATGAGGAACTGAAATTCCCTTCTGCGTTTTGTTACATCTAAACCAGGAGTTTTCAAACCTGTCCTCTGGCCTCCTTAGCAGGCTAGATTTTCAGGATATCTGAACTAGAGCACAGGTGAAATAATCAGATGATTAGTAAACATGGCTATTAACCTGCTCTCACCCAAGGTAATCCAGAAAATCTGGCTTGTTAGGGAGGTCTGGGGACAGGTTTGAAACCCCTGGGCCTCGATCCGATATGCAGCATCGCCCACAAAAGCCTGCAACGCCAAATTTTGCGCTGGTTTGGTATCACATATACGACGTAACCTAGAGGTTACGCTTATATATTTCTGCCTTCGGCTGTAGTTTTTTGGGCCATAGACAGGTATACCAAACCAGCGCAGTTTGGTATCCAATATACAGCGTAAGGACTTACGTGGCGAAAATGGAGAAATCTTACTCCATTTTCACCTCGCCACAAATTGCAGGCGTAGTAAGCCTTACGCTGTGTATCGGAGCCCCGTAGCTCCCTAAACTACCTATCTACCTGTCAACCGCGATCCCCCGCCGCAATCCCTAATAAAGTTATTAACCCCTAAACTGCTGCTCCCGGACCCCGCCGCTACATTAACTACCCCTAATGTGAGCCCCTTACACCGCCGCCGCCTACATTACCTACCCCCTAATGTGAGCACCTTACACTGCCGCCAGCTATATTAAATTATTAACCCCTAATCTAATCCCCCTACCCGCCGCAAGCTATATTAAATTATTAACCCCTAATCTAATCCCCCTACCCCGCCGCTAGCTATATTAAATTATTAACCCCTAATCTAATCCCCCTACCCCACTGCCAGCTATATTAAATTAATTAACCCCTAAAATACTAAACTATCCCTACCACTAAACCTAAGTCTAACCATACAAATAGCCCTGAAAAGGGCTTTTTGAGTGGCATTACCCCAAAGTAGACAGCTCTATTGCCAGCCCTTAAAAGGGCTTTTTGCGGGGCTTTGCCCCAAAGTAATCAGCTCTTTTACCAGCCCTTAAAAGGGCTTTTTGCGGGGCATTGTCACAAAGTAATCAGCTCTTTTGCCTATAATCTAAATCCCCTACACCGCCGCCACCTATAATAAATGTATTACCCCCTAATCTAATCCCCCTATACCGCCGCCACCTATATTAACTATATGAACCCTAATTATATTAGGGTTGATATAGTTAATATACTGCTAGATTTAGAGTTCTGCGGCCAAAGGGGTGCATTAGCTACGCATGCTTTTTTTCCCCCGCACCTTTTAAATACCGCTGGTATTTAGAGTTCACAGAAGGGCTGCGTTAGGCTCCAAAAAGGGAGCGTAGAGCATATTTACCGCCACTGCAACTCTAAATACCAGCGGTGCTTACGGATGCGGCCAGCTTCAAAAACGTGCTTGTGCACGATTCCCCAATAAGAAACAATGGGGCAGTTTGAGCTGAAAAAAAACCTAACACCTGCAAAAAAGCAGCGTTCAGCTCCTAACGCAGCCCCATTGTTTCCTATGGGGAAACACTTCCTAAGTCTGCACCTAACACCCTAACATGTACCCCAAGTCTAAACACCCCTAACCTTACACTTATTAAGCCCTAATCTGCCGCCCCCGCTATCGCAGACCCCTGCATATTTTTTTAACCCCTAATCTTTCGCTCCGTACACCGCCGCCACCTACATTATCCCTATGTACCCCTAATCTCCTGCCCCTAACACCGCCGACCCCTATATTATATTTATTAACCCCTAATCTGCCGCCACCTACCTACAATTATTAACCCTAATCTGCCGACCGGACCTCACCGCTACTATAATAGAGTTATTAACCCCTAATCTGCCTCACTCCCGCCTCAATAACCCTATAATAAATATTATTAACCCCTAATCTTCCCTCCCTAACATCACCGACACCTAACTTCAAGTATTAACCCCTAATCTGCCAACCGGACCTCACCGCTACTCTAATAAATTTATTAACCCCTAAAGCTAAGTCTAACCCTAACACTAACATCCCCCTAAGTTAAATATAATTTTTATCTAACGAAATAAATTAACTCTTATTAAATAAATTATTCCTATTTAAAGCTAAATACTTACCTGTAAAATAAATCCTAATATAGCTACAATATAAATTATAATTATATTGTAGCTATTTTAGGATTAATATTTATTTTACAGGTAACTTTTTATTTATTTTAACCAGGTACAATAGCTATTAAATAGTTAATAACTATTTAATAGCTACCTAGTTAAAATAATTACAAAATTACCTGTAAAATAAATCCTAACCTAATTTACAATTAAACCTAACACTACACTATCAATAAATTAATTAAATAAAATACCTACAATTATCTACAATTAAACCCTAACACTACACTATCAATAAATTAATTACATACAAATTCCTACAATTAAATAAATTAAATAAACTAACTAAAGTACAAAAAATAAAAAAGAACTAAGTTACAAAAAATAAAAAAATAATTTACAAACATTAGAAAAATATTACAACAATTTTAAGCTAATTACACCTACTCTAAGCCCCCTAATAAAATAACAAAGCCCCCCCCAAAAAAAAATGCCCTACCCTATTCTAAAATACAAATAGAAAAGCTCTTTTACCTTACCAGCCCTTAAAAGGGCCTTTTGCGGTGCATGCCCCAAAGAATTCTGCTCTTTTGCCTGAAAAAAAACATACAATACCACCCAAAATTACAACCCACCACCCACATACCCCTAATCTAATCCAAACCCCCCTTAAATGCCCTACCCTATTCTAAAATACAAATAGAAAAGCTCTTTTACCTTACCAGCCCTTAAAAGGGCCTTTTGCGGTGCATGCCCCAAAGAATTCTGCTCTTTTGCCTGAAAAAAAACATACAATACCACCCAAAATTACAACCCACATACCCCTAATCTAATCCAAACCCCCCTTAAATAAACTTAACACTAAGCCCCTGAAGATCTCCCTACCTTATCTTCACCATGCCGGGTAACACCGATCCGTCCAGAGGAGGCTCCGAAATCTTCATCCAAGCCCAAGCAGGGGCTGAAGAGATCCATCATCGGGTTGAAGAGATCCATCATCCGGCAGAAGAGGTCCATCATCGGGCTGAAGAGATCCATCATCCGGCTGAAGAGGTCCATCATCGGGCTGAAGAGGTCCATTATCAAGCTGAAGAGGTCCATCATCGGGCTGAAGAGATCCATCATCCAGCTGAAGTCTTCTATCAAGCAGCATCTTCAATCTTCTTTCATCTGGATCCATCTTCATCCCGCCGACGCGGAACATCCATCCTGGCCGACGACTTCCCGACGAATGACGGTTCCTTTAAATGACGTCATCCAAGATGGCGTCCCTCGAATTCCGATTGGCTGATAGGATTCTATCAGCCAATCGGAATTAAGGTAGGAAAATTCTGATTGGCTGATGGAATCAGCCAATCAGATTGAGCTTGCATTCTATTGGCTGTTCCGATCAGCCAATAGAATGCGAGCTCAATCTGATTGGCTGATGGAATCAGCCAATTGGATTGAACTTGAATCTGATTGGCTGATTCCATCAGCCAATCAGAATTTTCCTACCTTAATTCCGATTGGCTGATAGAATCCTATCAGCCAATCGGATTTCGAGGGATGCCATCTTGGATAACGTCATTTAAAGGAACCGTCATTCATTGGTAAGTCGTCGGCCAGGATGGATGTTCTGCGTCGGCGGGATGAAGATGGATCCAGAAGAAAGAAGATTGAAGATGCCGCTTGATAGAAGACTTCAGCCCGATGATGGACCTCTTCAGCCCGATGATGGACCTCTTCAGCCGGATGATGGACCTCTTCAGCCGGATGATGGACCTCTTCAGCCCGATGATGGACCTCTTCAGCCCGATGATGGATCTCTTCAGCCCGATGATGGATCTCTTCAGCCCCCGCTTGGGCTTGGATGAAGATTTCAGAGCCTCCTCTGGACAGATCGGTGATACCCGGCATGGTGAAGATAAGGTAGGGAGATCTTCAGGGGCTTAGTGTTAGGTTTATTTAAGGAGGGTTTGGGTTAGATTAGGGGTATGTGGGTGGTGGGTTGCAATGTTGGGGATTAACTATTTAATAGCTATTGTACCTGGTAAAAAAAATACAAAGTTGCCTGTAAAATAAATATAAATCCTAAAATAGCTACAATATAATTATAATTTATATTGTAGCTATATTAGGGTTTATTTTACAGGTAAGTATTTAGCTTGAAATATGAATAATTTATTTAATAAGAGTTAATTTATTTTGTTAGATAAAAATTATATTTAACTTAGGGGGGTGTTAGGGTTAGACTTAGCTTTAGGGGTAAATAAATTTAATAGAGTAGCGGTGAGGTCCGGTCGGCAGATTAGGGGTTAATACTTGAAGTTAGGTGTCGGTGATGTTAGGGAAGGCAGATTAGGGGTTAATACTATTTATTATAAGGTTATTGAGGCGAGAGTGAGGCGGATTAGGGTTTAATAACTTTATTATAGTAGCGTTGAGGTCCGGTCGGCAGATTAGGGGTTAATAATTGTAGGTAGGTGGTGGCGACGTTGGGGGCAGCAGATTTGGGTTAATTAATATAATTTAGGGGTCGGCGGTGTTAGGGTTAGCAGATTAGGGGTACATAGGGATAATGTAGGTGGCGGCGGTGTGTGGTCGGCAGATTAGGGGTTAAAAAAATTTATTAGAGTAGCATTGATGTGGGGGGGCCTCGGTTTAGGGGTACATAGGTAGTTTATGGGTGTTAGTGTACTTTAAAGCACAGTAGTTAAGAGCTTTATGAACCGGCGTTAGCACAGAAAGCTCTTAACTCCTGGCTTTTCTCTGCGGATGGAGTCTTGTCGTTAGATTTCTAACGCTCACTTCAGCCAAGACTCTAAATACCGGCGTTAGGAAGATCCCATTGAAAAGATAGGATACTCAATTGGCGTAGGGGGATCTGCGGTATGGAAAAGTCGCTGCTGCAAAGTGAGCTTTAGACCCTTTCCTGACTGACTCTAAATATCAGCGGGCGGCCAAAACCAGCGTTTGGAGCCACTAATGCTGGTTTTGACGGCTAACGCAGAACTCTAAATCTAGGCGTATGTTATTATATTATATATATATTAACTATATTAACCCTAATTTTATTAGGGTTAATATAGTTAATATCGTATTATATTATATATATATTAAGTATAATAACCCTATCTAACTCTAACACCCCTAACTAAATTCTTATTAAAATAAATCTAATTAATATAATATTATTAATTAAAATATTCCTATTTAAATCTAAATACTTACCTATAAAATAAACCCTAAGATAGCTACAATATAATTAATAATTACATTGTAGCTATTTTAGGGTTTATATTTATTTTACAAGTAACTTGGTATTTATTTTAATTAGGTACAATAGCTATTAAATAGTTAATAACTATTTAATAGCTACCTAGTTAAAATAATTACCAATTTACCTGTAAAATAAATCCTAACCTAAGTTACAAATACACCTACACTATCAATAAATTAATTAAATAAACTACAAATATCTAAACTAAAATACAAATAAATACACTAAACTAAATTACAAAAAAAACGCCACTAAATTGCAAAAAATAAAAAAGATTACAAGAATTTTAAGCTAATTACACCTATTCTAAGCCCCCTAATAAAATAATAAAGCCCCCAAAATAAAAATTTTTCCCTACCCTATTCTAAATTACAAAAGTTAACAGCTCTATTACCAGCCCTTAAAAGGGCCTTTTGTGGGGCATGCCCCAAAGTAATCAGCTCTTTTGCTTGTAAAAAAACCCACAATACCACCCCCCAACATTACAACCCACCACCCACATACCCCTACTCTAAACCCACCCAAACCCCCCTTAAAAACCTAACACTAAGCCCCAGAAGATCTCCCTACCTTGAGTCGTCTTCACCCAGCCAGGCCAAACTCTTCATCCAATCCGGGCGATGTCTTCATCCAAGCGGCAAAGAAGAAGTCTTCCATCCGGTGATGTCTTCATTCAAGCGGCAAAGAAGAATTCTTCCATCCGGCGATGTCTTCATCCAAGCGGCAAAGAAGAGGTCCTCCATTGGGGTGAAGTTTTCCTCCAAGCGGCATCTTCAATCTTCTTTCTTCGGACCTCCGACGCGGAACATCCAGCTGGCTCGACGACTGAAAGACGAATGAAGTTTCCTTTAAATGACGTCATCTACGATGGCGTCCCTCGAATTCCGATTGGCTGATAGGATTCTATCAGCCACTCAGAATTAAGGTAAGAAAGTCGTCGGGCCAGCTGGATGTTCCGCGTCGGAGGTCCGAAGAAAGAAGATTGAAGATGCCGCTTGAAGGAAAACTTCGCCCCGATGGAGGACCTCTTCTTTGCCGCTTGGATGAAGACATCACCGGATGAAAGACTTCTTCTTTGTCGCTTGGATGAAGACATCGCCGGATGGAAGACTTCTTTTTTGCCTCTTGGATGAAGACATAGCCCGGATTGGATAAAGAGTTCGGCCCGGATGGGTGAAGACGACTCAAGGTAGGGAGATCTTCTGGGGCTTAGTGTTAGGTTTTTTAAGGGGGGTTTGGGTGGGTTTAGAGTAGGGGTATGTGGGTGGTGGGTTGTAATGTTGGGGGGTGGTATTGTGGGTTTTTTTACAGGCAAAAGAGCTCATTACTTTGGGGCATGCCCCGCAAAAGGCCTTTTTAAGGGCTGGTAATAGAGCTGTTAACTTTTGTAATTTAGAATAGGGTAGGGAATTTTTTTTATTTTGGGGGGCTTTATTATTTTATTAGGGTGCTTAGAATAGGTGTAATTAGCTTAAAATTCTTGTAATTTTTTTTATTTTTTGTTATTTAGTGTTTTGTTTTATTTGTAATTTAGTTTAGTGTATTTAATTGTATTTTAGTTTAGATATTTGTAGTTTATTTAATTAATTTATTGATAGTGTAGGTGTATTTGTAACTTAGGTTAGGATTTATTTTACAGGTAAATTGGTAATTATTTTAACTAGGTAGCTATTAGATATTAACTATTTAATAGCTATTGTACCTAGTTAAAATAAATACCAAGTTACCTGTAAAATAAATATAAACCATAAAATAGCTACAATGTAATTATTAATTATATTGTAGCAATCTTAGGGTTTATTTTATAGGTAAGTATTTAGATTTAAATAGGAATATTTTAATTAATAATATTAATATTAATTAGATTTATTTTAATAAGAATTTAGTATAATTAGGGTTAATATAGTTAATATATATAATATAATAACTATATTAACTATATTAACCCTATTAATTAGGGTTCATATAGTTAATATAGATGGCGGCGGTGTAGGGGGGTCAGATTAGGGGTTAATCTATTTAATATAGGTGGCGGTGGTGTAGGGGGATTAGATTAGGGGGTAATACATTTATTATAGGTGGCGGCGGTGTAGGGGGATTTAGATTATAGGCAAAAGAGCTGATTACTTTGTGACAATGCCCCACCAAAAGCCCTTTTAAGGGCTGGTAAAAGAGCTGATTACTTTGGGGCAAAGCCCCGCAAAAAGCCCTTTTAAGGGCTGGCAATAGAGCTGTTTACTTTGGGGTAATGCCACACAAAAAGCCCTTTTCAGGGCTATTTGTAGGGTTAGACTTAGGTTTAGTGGTAGGGATAGTTTAGTATTTTAGGGGTTAATTAATTTAATATAGGTGGCGGCGGTATAGGGGGATTAGATTAGGGGTTAATTAATTTAATATAGCTGGCGGCGGTGTAGGGGGGTTAAATTAGGGGTTAATAATTTTAATATAGCTGGCGGCGGTGTAGTGGGATTAGATTAGGGGTTAATAATTTTAATATAGCTGGCGGCGGGGTAGGAGCTCACATTAGGGGGTAGTTAATATAGCTGGCGGCGGGGTAGGAGCTCACATTAGGGGGTAGTTAATGTAGCTGGCGGTGGGGTAGGAGCTCACATTAGGGGGAAGTTAATGTAGGTGGCGGCGGTGAAAGGGGCTCACATTAGGAAGTTGATAATGTAGGTGGCGGCGGGGTCCGGGAGCGGCGGTTTAGGGGTTAATAACTTTATTAGGTGCGGCGGGGTCCGGGAGCGGCGGTTTAGGGGTTAATACATTTTTATTATTAGGAGAGTGAGGGGGGATAGCGGATAGAGGGGTATACGTGTCGGGCTATGTTTGGGAGGCGTGTTAGACAGTACGGGAGATTTAATACTTTAGTCAGGTTTTGTAGGCGCCGGCAGTTTCTAAAGTGCCCTAAGTCACTGGCGACTCCAGAAATTTGTACTTACACAGATTTCTGGATATCGCTGGTTTGTCAGACTTACGGCACTTTAGCATCTGACGGCGCCGTATATGGGATAGCTCGAATTGTGAGCTAAAACTACGGGCGGCGGTGGTTCCCTCGCTTGCGCCGCAAACTACGATCTATATCGGATCGGGCCCCTGAACTAAATGATGCCTCCTAAAATAAAAAAAAAAAAAAGGATGTTCTGTGCTTTAAAAAAAAAAAAGCAATACATTCTTGTTTTTATGTTTCTGGGACGTCACTCATCACCAGTTTAGTTGATGTAATTGTCCTTCCTTATTAGCTGGTGAACAATCTGTCCCTAAAAAAATGTATATTTGCTTTTAGTTTTAATATTAATCTTAAGAGCTATAATAAATTCTCATGCAATATATATATTTAAACACATTATAAATGTGCGTTTTTAAGTTGTGACCGTGTGATCTTTCACATGCAAAATAGATTTTTTTTAAATTTTGAACTATTTTTAAAGCCAAAAGTAATTTCATAAAGGGACATAAACTACAATATAATTTTTTTATTGCACTATTATTAACCTATGTTATAATTTTTTAGAATGTCATTAATGGTTGCATGGTACTGTAGCTATATTTTAAAGGGACATCAAACCCTAAATACATTTCATGCACCGCCTTCTAATCATGGCTGCCACTATTTTGGAACCTAAGTTACACTGCACATATCTGAAAGAGAGTTACTGCACAAGTGTAAACATGTCAGCACTGGAATGTATTGAAAGACAGATTTCAATAAGTAGGCACTAGACTAGAAGGAGGGAGGAAATAACCTTAATACTATGTACTGTATATAAAATGTATTTAGGGCTAGACTATGAATGGAGCGCAAACGTTTGCACCTGAGCGATATGGGGTATATTGTGAGTTTGCATACATTACGAGTTGAAAGTAAACGTGATTGTGTGAGCGAAATCACGATTTACGCTAGAATGATTACCGCAACTTCAGAGTTCTGGTTAACTGTTTCGCAAAACATAAAAGTTGCACAAAACACATCAAAAATACATTACAAAGTATAGTTACACTCATAATAACACCATCTAATAAAAATTATTAAAAAAAAAATGCACAAAAAAGTTATAAAGGCTCAGGTAAAGGGCTTTAATATTGAGATACATAATACATATACAGTACATGTCTAAAGATGTATATGTATGTATATATATATATATATATATATATATATATATATATATATATATATATACACTATATATATATATATATGTGTGTAGATATGTATTTATGTATTTATATGTGTATATATGCATTTACAGACATATATACATATATCAACACATAAATGCATATGTATATATATATATATATATATATATATATTAGCGCATTGGAGCCCTTTGTCGATGAAAACATGTAAAAGCATATTTATGCGATATTCATATTTAATAAAGGTTTTAACTATGTATTTAATGTAAATATTTCGCATTCCAATGTTCTTCAAATAGCACAATATGTTATATTTATTTCTAAATAGATACAATATGCCTATATATAAATTTGTATATATCTATACCTATATGTAATCATCTATATCTATATAGGTATAAATATATATTGTACCAAAAAACATTATATATATGTAGAAATATTTGAATAAATAGATCATACTCTGCTATGTGCAGAACATTGGAATGTGAAATATTTATATTTTAATGTTGGGTTAGTGCAAATGAGAATATGCGATCATGTTTGCACAAGAGTGTTTTTCCCCCCACTTGTTTTCTCCATTGACTTCTATGGAATAAGTGAACGTGCACACAATATTTTAACTTCGTATTTTTGCGCTAGTCGGGTTACCACTAGAGCAAACACAGTTTACTTTCAACTCATAATACAAGCACAACCTGAAGAGCACAACAATTTTACGTCTAGCGCAATTACTGCTCGAGTGGGAGCATTAATTTGTGTTACACTCATAATCTGGCCCTTAGGGTTTAATATCCCTATAAAGGTAGCTCTCATCCTATTGGCTGTTTTGAACAGCCAATAAGATTTCAGAAGTTCTCATCCTATTGGCTGATTTGAATTTGAAGAATCAAATTAGCCAATAGGAATGCAAGATAAGCCAATTTTAAACGGGTACCTTGCATTCAACTTCAGTGTACGGCGGTGATCGTATGAAGAGGACGCTCCGCGCAGGATGTCATTGCCCTCCAGGATAGCTCCGCTTAGCGCCGCCAAGATGAAGATAGAAGACGATGAAGATGAATGCCCTTTTAAGGGCAGTAAAAGAGCTACATGCCCTTTTAAGGACAATGCACATACAAATGCCCTTTAGAGGCAATGGTTACTTAGGATTTTTTAGAGTTAGGCTTTTTTATTTTGGGGGGTTGGTTGGGTGTGGGGGGGTTACTTTAGGGGGGACTTAGTAATTTTTTAAGGTAAAAGAGCTGTTTAACTTAGGGCAATGCCCTACAAAAGGCCCTTTTAAGGGCTATTGATAGTTTATGGTAGATTAGAGGGTGTTTTTATTGGGGGGGGGGGTTATTTTTATAGGGCTATTAGATTAGGTGTAATTGTTTTCATTTTTGACCATTGTGTTTATTATTTTTGTAATCTTAAGAGTTTTTTTATTTTTTGTAATTTAGTGTTTATTATTTTTTGTAATTTTAGATTTTTTTATTTTTTTCCGTAGTGTTAGGTTTTTAAAAATTTTTAATTTAGGTTTTTAATTGGTAGTTTTTTATTTCACAGGTAAGTTTTTATTTTTTAAAGATAGTTATATTGTAATTTTAATATAAAGTTAGGGGGGTGTTAGGTTTAGGGGTTAATAGGTTTAGTTTAGTAGTTACGATGTGGGGGGCTGGAGGTTTAGGGGTTAATACTTTATTATAGTGTTGGGGATGTGGGGGCCAGTTGTTTTTGGCTCAATAGGTTTATTTAGGTGTCAGCGATGTCGGGGGGGCGGCGGATTAGGGTTTAATAACTTTTATTAGTGTCAGCAATGTCGGGGAGTGGCGGCATAGTGGTTAATAACTTTTATTAGTATTGGCTATGTCGAGGAGCGGCAGATTAGGGGCTAATAATTATATTTAGTGTTGACAATGTCGGGGAGCGGCGGATTAGGAATTAATATCTTAAATTAGTGTCCATGATGTCCGGGGCGGCGGATTAGAGGTGTTTAGACTTGGGGTTTATGTAAGGTTGTTAGGTTTAAACTTAACTTTCTTTCCCCTATAGACATTAATGGGGTTGTGTTACGGCGATTTGCCAATCCGTGATGGCAGGTGTTAGATTTTTTTCTAACACCTTCTCCCCATTGATGTCTATGGGGGAAAGCGTGCACGAGCACGTCAAATCAGCCCATGGCTTTTGTGCAGCATGGAGCTTAACACACCATAACGCACAGCACAAGGAGGCTTTTCAGTAACTCGCAATGGCAGCGCTATGGAGAGTGCAATAACGCAAAAAAATGTTGGCGTTATTTTCGCACCCTGTTTAGCGCAAAACTTCTAATCTAGGTAGTTGTGCAGTAAAAATATTTTTTTATAGAGTTCTTGCACACACATTTAACCAGTGTGTGATGGTCTAACAGTGATATTATTTTAAAGTGTAAAACTAATAAAGTGCTTATTAAAAGGAAAGGAAACCCCAACATTTTCTTTCATGATTTGCCTAGAACATACAATTAAAACAACTTTCCAATTTACTTATATCATCAAATTTGCTGCATCCTCTTGTTATCCTTTGCTGAAGGAACAGCACTGCATTACTGGCAGCTAGATGACCACATCTAGTTAGCCAATCACAAGAGACAAATGTGTGCAGGCACCAATCAGCAGCTGGCTCCCACTAGTGTAGGATATGTGTGTATTCATTTTCAACAAAGGATACTAAGAGAATGAAGCACATTTGAAAATAGAAGTGAATTTAGAAGTGCCTTAAAATTACATGCTCTATCGGAATCATGCAAGTTAAATTTTTACTTTCCCATTCCACTAAGCATCCACATAGCTCAAGAGAAAGTGTACCTAATTCCTTTATTTTGTGTCCCTTACCTTAAAAAGACAGTTGTAATTTCTAGTTTCAAATGTCTTTTAATGGAAATTTAAATCAAATTCTGAGTTCGACCAGCAGAATGTTATTAAGAGCTTGTTGGCAAGATGTACAATACTTTTCAATAATAGTTGTGCTTGCATAAAGAATCTTGGAGGGATATAGACATCAATTTCTGTTTGAGTAGGAACTAGCACAACCATTAGAATACATGTAATATTTGCTCTATGCTACACCTTCTACAGTATATAGTAGTCAGAAAAGACAAACCTGTTGTAGAGCTCTCTGAATGTCAATTCCTTGCCCCCAGGGAACTGCAGGGTTCGCTAAGCAGTCTCCGGCATTCCCACGCCGAGAGATGTCTATCCGTTGCTTTCTCAAGTTCTGGAAGGCCTCTGCCATGACTCGTACTCCATCATAAGTCAGGGCTGATGTGTACTGCACCAAACAAAGTGACAAAGGTCATTTAAATCAGAAAATTGTAAATGTTTCTTGACGATATTTCCTTATTCAAGATGCTTTGAATACAATCATAGAGAATTGTTAAAAATTCTATTTACAGAGTTTTAACAAATTTTGAATTCATAAACTGTTTATACAATTATATAACTGCTGCATATTTTCAAAATATATTTGTAACCAGGATAAGCACTAAGGTTATTTTACAGGCTATACAAGTAAATAGTGTTTGGTCGGTGGCATCTTTTTTTTTTTTGCTAATTCTATTTTTTATTAGAGAAGCAAACAAGTTTACATGTGCAATATTAAAGGGACACTAAACCCAAACATTTTCTATCATGATTAAGGTACATAATACAATTTTAAACAACATTCCAATTTACCTCTATTTTTTAATTCTTTAGATATCCTTTGTTGAAGAAGTAGCAATGCACATGGGTGAGCCAATCACATGAAGCATCTATGAGCTGCCACCAATCAGCAGTTACTGAGCCTATCTAGATATGATTTTAAGCAAAGTATATCACAATAATGAAGCAAAATGGATAATAGAAGTAAATTAGAAAGGTGTTTAAAATTGCATGTTCATTCTAAATCAATCATTTAAGAAAAAAAATTGCGTTTCATGTCCCTTTAACATAAAAAACTGTTTCGAGAGATGCAAAGAGCCAATTGTCAGTCCCACAGAAAAGATGACATGTAAATGATCCATTTAAGCTCATCTAAAGCAAAAGGTGAAGATGCTTCTCCATTTTTAACATAAAAAAGAACACATACAAAGAAAACATACATACAAATAAACAATTTAAAGGGACACTCAAGTCAAAATAAACATTTATGATTCAGACAGAGCATGCAGTTTTAAGACACTTTTCAATTTACTTCCATTATTAAATGTTGCACAATCTTGTTATATCCACACTTTCTGGGAAGCAATATCCTAGAGAGCACGTGCACAAGCTCACAGGATATATGTATACTAGTCTGTGATTGGCTGATGTCTGTCACATGATATAGGGGGTCGGAAAATGGGAGAGAAAAATAATTTATCGGAAAAAAATCAACTGCTTATTTGAAATTCAGAGTAAGTGTTAAATCATTGTCTTTTCATTATGCACTTGTTAATTATGCAATTCTACTGCACTGAGTGATCTTTTAAACAGCAATGCACCAACTGTAGCACATGGGCAATGAGCCTATTGAGGAGAGTAACCACCAACAGCTTTCAAGTACAGTCTAATGCCTAAAAGATTATTGCTGGCAAGAAGGTGACAAACATATTTTAGCCTTACTGTTGTTAGACCCTCATTATTATGGTAAAAAATGTACTCTTTATTAAAGACCCATAATAAAATAGCAACATTTCGGGGTTAACCCCTTAATCATGCCATCAGATCACAATCTTTGGATCACTTTTGGGTATTGCAGTTAACCCCTACCACCGAGCACTAACAGTGGTGCTGTGTTCCCATCTACTTTGGACGTTGTTAAACCCTCAGTACACTTAGCATAGTCTACACATACATACAATCTGAGAGTGATAACATAAGCAGAGGCATCTATGAGTAAATCCCATAAAGCTGGCAGTAAGGAATACTGAGGTTGGATTAAGTCCCTTAAGATTAAAGCTGCCAATAACGGAATTAAAAGAGGCAACTTTTGCCAAGAACAAAGTAAAGTTAAAACTGACACATCTAATAGGGAAGCATAACATTGATAGCATATTAAAATTACAGTATTATAACATTGAAGGTGTAAAGATAATAACAAATTAGCTTTCAGTAATTTTAAAACATGCTCATTTCTCTAGTAGACAATTGTGAGTAATACGTTGGATGTACCTATGATTGTACAATTGTTCCATCCAATCATATATTATGCTCCATATAAATATGACATGAGCGTGGCAAAGAAGATTAGGTTGCAGGCTGTATAAACCTTAGCCCCACACTTCAGATTAGAAAGCATTTTGGTGCAAAAACAGTAAAAATATTAATAACATGTCCAAAGAACAATATAACCAATTCAATAATAATAAATAAACATAAAAAATCCAAACCTGAAAATTAAGGTACAGCAATTTTACAAACTAGGAGTTCAGAAGAGAAAATCTATTATATTAGAAAGGAAGCTCTAACAGAATCGTGTCTACTCAGTCAACACCACTCCAAGGGCTAAAAGTTTCCAAAAAGTCTGTGTACAGGAGGACATCTTGAAATCCAGGAGAACACCCACCCGAGTCCCATCTCTGACTCTTGGGCAAAATTTTCTTTGTGAGCCCCAAGTTCAATTGCACTTTTCATGCTGAGTGGTGCATTAGAAGTATAGACAGTTATGTGAGAAATAGATAGTCCAACGTTTAATAAACAGCCTTTGTACATGCCTTGCTCCCTCACATTGTAACCACAGCACGATCTGATTAAAAAGTGATGCCCTACATCTATCGAATAATCAAGCATTGCAAGAAGTTACATTCTAATAGTGGGAGATCAAAAGATTTTTTTGAGGATGCACTGCTGGCACCTCAGCATTGGGTGTTAGGGTGGTCTGCTCAGGGGCAAACCCCACTGTTGCACGTGCAATGCGAAGTGGTATACCAGTAAAGACCATTCCTTTGTTGTTTTGCTCAGTCGTACCTCCTATAGCAGTTGCTCCATCAATGCAGAAAGGGAGTCAAATAGAGGTGTTAGCAAGTCAATCAGATTAACATTAATGAAAGCCATCTCGCCTAAATATGCAAAAAAATGCAGTACAGGTTGAATGTGTAGATAAGCCAATCTTGGTCTTGGAAGTTTGCCTGGCTCAGTGATTGCCAAGGAAGATTGAATGGTGATAATTTCCGCCACTGTCTTAAAAATGAACTGCTGACACAGCAAGACATCAGTCTTGTGGCACGTTTTTAATGTAAAATACCATATGAGTTGAGAGCACTAATCAAACTTTTTCAAAATATTTTTTGCATTAATAAAAAAAGTTTTAGTACAAGCTGTAGATGTTTTAATTGGATCGGATTAATGTATTAATGTTCACTGGATGAAACAACTCTCTCAGCTAGATTAGTGAAAGGAAAAATTCCTGCACAAGTCATACAAGAAAAGTTGGTTTATTCAACATTTAAACATTCAAAAACAAAGTAAAAGACCTATCTGTTGTGCAATGAACTCTTTAAGATGGAAACAAATAAAAACAGTTCAAACAAGGAAAAAATCAGACCACACAACCTGTAAATTTTATTATGAGATATGAGTCATGGGACACTACTGCATGCTGGCTGATATGAGAGTTTTGTTACACTTACACTTTTTGCTTTGTATTTTATATTATTTTACACTTCAGACTGGGTCCTTTCAATATTATTACATTTAAGCTCTGCACTTTCAATTGTGTATGTTAATGTATTTAGATTTAGATCCAGTAATGATTTTCAGAAATTTTTATTATGTTTTGAAAGTTTCTGTGTTACTTTAACAAATTATGATTATACTTTGTATATTTCTGTGTATATTTTACAAATCTTATTGCACTTTGTACTTGCTCTATTGTAAAATTAAACATAGCTTTAGAAAGTGGACTGAACAGGGAGTATGTCTAAAGCTCTCTCACAATTTTTGTGAAATGCTGAGGACCATGACCTCAACCATATTGATGAGCTCAGTAACTTTAAACATGGCAGTATCATTGGATGTTGCCTTTGCCACAAGCCAGTTCATTAAATTTCTGCCCAGCTAAATCTGCATCAATTAACAGTAGGTGCTATTATTGTCACGTGGAAGCATCTTGGTACAACAATCTATTTGGTAGACTACGCAAACTCAAAGAGCAGGGCTGCCAAGTGCTGAAGTATGTAGTATACCGTATCTGTTGCATCACTCACTACAGAGTGCCAAACTGCTTCTAGAAGCAAGAACACCACAAGAACTGTGTGTTGGGAGCTTCATGGCTGAGCAGCTGTAAACAAGCCTCACATCAACACGTGCAATGCTAGTTAAAGGGGTATGAAACCCAATTTTTTTTTAATTTCATGATTTAGATAGAGCATGCAATTTTTTAGCAAATTTCTCATTTACTCCTATTATCAATTTTGTTTCAGCACCTGAGTAGCTCTTGCTAATATGTGGCTAAATGCAAATCAAACAATGGTTATGCCACATAACAAATTAAATTGTGGTAGTGCTGCTTAACAAATTATATATATATATATATATATATATATATATATATATATATATATATATATATATATATATATATATAAATATATACACACATATATTTAAAATTTCACCTAAACCTAACACACACATAGATGACACACACTAACACAAACACAGAGCTCTAGCATTAGGCTCAGTAGTGTGCATAGTTAGAGCGGCAATAGATTTATATTTAAAAAAATATATATATTAGTTGCTGCAGAGCGATAAGGGCCACACCAGCACGTCAGTCTGTAGTTTGTATTTGACTTGACTGACATGCTGGCATGGCCCCTATTGATCTGCAGCAACTAATATATTTTATATATCAATGTATTGCCGCTCTAACTTTGCGCTCCCCTGCTTGGGCGACCTAAGCTGTCTGCCTACACTGCCTTATGCAAGCGCCGGGCCTGCCTCTGGAGCAATGGAAATGTGTTCTCTGGCATGTAATGTGTTCTTCTCCAGCATGTATGGGGTTAAGTTTAACTCTGGGCGTGTTGTTTCTAACAATGTGCTTTTTAACCAATGGTGTTACTTTAATTATGTATATAATGTACACCTGTGGCTGGCTTCAGTATGCTATGATTACGGCTTTGCCGAAATGCATAAGCCTTGCCAGCCAGAGGTACCCCATCTCTTGTTGTTTGACATCCTGCATGTCCTAATTTTACTTGCCAATAAAGGTTAAGTTTTACTTAATATCTAACGCTTTCGCTCTTTTTCTTTGTGGACTCTCTGGAGTGATGAATCACGCTTCACTATCTTACAGACTGATGCTCGAATCTGGGTCGGGGAGACGCTACCTACCAGAATGCATAGTGCCTACTGTAAGGTTTGGTGGAGGAGGGATACTGGTCTGTGACAGTTTTTTAGTTTTTTAGAGTTTAGGCTAGGTCCCTTAGTGCTCCAGCATGAGTTTGTCCCTGGGCACAAAGTGAGGTTCGTGAAGACATGATTTGACAAGCTTGGTGTAGAAGAACTTAAGTGTCCTTCAGCAGACCATGACCTCAACCATACTGAAAAACTTTGGGATTAACTTAAATGCTAATTGTGAGCCAGACCTTTTCATCTAATGTCAGTACCTGATCTCACAAAATACTCTTTTAGCTGAATGAGAACACATTGCCATATTCACTCTCCAAAATCTTGTGGAATGCCTCCCCTGAATGTCAGAAAAGGGGGGGGGTACTTATTAATGTCCATGGTTTTGAATAGGATATCCAGTAATTTCATATAGAAGAGGGATTGTCTTTTATTTCGGGTCTGGATTGTACTGTTTAGGCAGGACTAGACTAATATGCTACAAGAAAGTTCTTCTCTGTGAAAGTCACATGTTGAGAAAAAAGAGGCTGCTCCCAGGGTGGTAACTAGCCATAGAACAAGCTATTATGATAAAGTTCGCTCCCCAGTTGAGCACTTTTTGTACTGCTCGTGGGATATTCCTCTATCAGACCGAACTCAGACAGTAGTCTTGTTATCCCAGCGTCGAGCCGGAAAGATAGGGAATATCCCAGATCAGAGAAAGTTAGTAAGGTGAGGAAGGTGGCACTCACCACAGTCAGGGTAGTCCCCAGCGGCAATGGCAGAGCGGTCTAAGGACAAACCACTAGAATGGTCAGGCAGGCAGGGTTTGGCAACAGCAAAACAGTCCAAGGGCACACCACTAGAATGGTCAGGCAGGTAGTATTTGGCAACAGTAAAGCAGTCCATGGGCAAACCACTAGAATAGTCAGGCAGGCAGGGTTCAGCAACAAAGAGGCAATCCAGAACAACAGGGGTTAATAAGCAGAGCAGTCGGACAGGCAGGGTTTCAGCAGCAGTATATCAATCCAGCAATTTAGGGGTTAAGAGCAGAGTAGTCAGACAGGAAGGGTTCAGCAGCAGTATATCAATCCATCAATTTAGGGGTTAAGAGGCAGAGTAGTCAGACAGGCAGAGTTCAGCAGCAATAATCAATCCAGCAATTTAGAGGTTAAGAAGCAGAGTAGTCAGACAGGCAGAGTTCAGCAGCAGTATAACAATAAGGCAGTAAGAAAAGTACGATCTATCACATCCAGGAGCACACAAAGTAACACCTATACTTTGGCAGTGATAGATTGTACAAGGAACACTTACATAGGTGTAGGATTCGCGTCACAAGCGTCTGACCAGCATCAGAGAGGGAAAGGAGCGTGCGGCGATGAAGTCAGCGCCGCACTCCTCCAGACCCGACACAGCCCTAGGCAATGAGCAGGGAAGGAGACGCCACGTCCCTAGCAACGGCTAAAGCGACGAGGCATGAAACTTTTTGTATAAACTCATATAGGTGTGATGATCAGGTGTCTAAATAATTTTGGCTAGACATGCATTTTTGTTTAACAACATATGCTGATTATGGCCGCCGGCAGCATCATTAATCTCTTTTCGCCCTGCGGGGTTTCCGGTGGGCGGTGACATCGGAGAGGCGCGCAGTCAGCGTTTGCTCTGAGTATACTCCAACCGCCAGTCACATGCTCTAGGCCCAAAAAGAGCCGAGCATAGAGTACCAGACAGGGAGCGTTTCTCACCGACTATCGTGAGGCCTCAGCAGGCTACGCTCAGAGGGTACGTGACATAGAGGTTACAAAGGTACTCCACCGAAAATCTCCCACAGCTAGTAGAGCTCTTTTGCAGGAGCAACGCTGTTCATGGACATGGACATGGATTTACAAGGCTGACGACCTATCAAAGGAAAAAGCCATCCTTTAAGATAAGTACTAATATACCAGATGACTATGTGTTGTAAAGGCCGTTGCAAGGGTATTCTCTTTTTCTGACTATAAGGATGTGAGAAGTGTGTGTGCAGTTTTATTAGTCTGGGTGCAGGGAAGATCTTGACTGATATCCGGTAAAAACTGAGATAACACCAAGGACTGAGACAATTATTTGCTTCACCTGCCTAATCTATGTCACCTCTGGTTGGAAAAAAGACAGACAAATAATTCAGTTGGAATGTGATACTTGGTCTTGGTACTATACAGGGGGAAGTTGTTATGAAGGCTTATAACTGTGTGATATTACAAAGAGAGTCACTGACCTAGGACTCTGGAATCCAGCAGGTTTTTTTTTCCTTTAGGCAGGTGCTATACATTGTTTGCCCCAGTGAAGAAAACTGTTACACACAAAATAGAGCCAGCAAGCCCCACACTTACACATCTGATCTTATTAAAACTGATGTAAAAAGGAAAAGAAAAGAGAAAGAATACAGATATAAAAGGAAAAGAAAACCCTGGGGCTAAGTATATAGCTCAGACCTGAAATATATATAAAAGTGTAACCCTGCAGGTATAAAGCAAAGCCTGAGCTAGAGGGGACTTAACTGCAATATATCACAATGAAGAATATATTGAGTGCTTACTGTGTAAGTCTGGGACAAGTGTGCAAGAGGACTGTGTTGTGTTGGAGGTCTGAAGTACCCAGTGAAGAAACTGGCACTAGGTTTAAGATGGTATCTGGAAAAGACTGATAGCAGACACTGATTTTGATATAAAATCTGGCTATAACTAACTCAGGACTGTTTTACCTTGTAATGAAAAAGAGATGGAATACCAAACTGAATAAAAGTCCTATCATATTAACAGAAAGAATAATTAGGTCGCCTAGTGTGCAAGTCTGGGATTAGCATGCAAGTGGACTGTGCTGTGCTTAATATGTATAGAACCCAGTGAAGAACTAGGTACCTGGTGACATTTGGAAAGCCTGATAGTTTCTTCTGATAAAGATATATGTCAGAAATTAATCTATGACCAATTGAGTTGTATTTGAATAAGCTTTAGAGTTTGCTATTTGTTAAAAACACTTATGCTCATACTATCAGGAATAACATACAGTGTGTCTAGAGTATAAGCCTGGGAGCCTGACACAGAGGGTCTGTGCTGTGAACGGAATGTAAAGAACCCAGTGAAATATCTGGCATTTGGTTCAAATTGGTATTTGGAAGGCTTGATAGGCCATGTTGTTAAAACAGAAGAGTGCAAAGTGAATTGAATTTTGTTTTTGCTAAGATTGAATGTCCTGTATTGAATAAGATCTATAGCACTGAAAAATTCATATAGAAGTTGGTTCTTGAATGTATCTGAGCAATAAGTACAAACAGAATTAATATACCTACAGAATATCATTCTGCAGTGACAAAAAACTGCTTTTAAAAGTAGTTAAGAGGTTAAAACCATAGAAATAAAATAGTTCAGAAAATTGTACATTGCCTAACATCATAAGCTACCCCCTGTTGGGTACCTGATATCAATTATTTTTTTTCCCCTCACACACTTTTACACTAATTATTCACTGTTGACTTGAGACACTTTTTACACCTTTTTCCTTTTCTTTTTTTTTTACATGTAGAGTTTGGCTTAGTGCCTGATCACTTAGATTCACACCTGCCCGAGAGGCTCCTACTCACTACCAATATTCTTCCACATTAGATTTTATCCTCACACTCCCTTTTTTTTTTTTTTTTCCTGTGGTATCTTTTCACATTAAAAAGGAAAAGTGATCCTCAATGGATATGTTTATTCAAAATTTAAAAGATAAGTCTCCAGCTGTAATGGCAGCTAAAACTAGGGAAAGAAATCAGAATAAGAATATAACTGAATCCACACAAGAGAATTTAGATAGCTCGAACACGCCACATGTAAATATAGACACACAAATGTTAATAACCCAAATTTCTTCTCTATTGATGCCACAGTTTGATAATCTCAGGCTAGAAATATCAACGGTATCGAATGAGTTAAAACATTTTAATGCGAGAATAGGAGAAATAGAAAATAGAATTTCGAACTTAGAGGATCAACTGACTATTAAAAGTAATAGGATTGAAGAATTAACCGGACAAATTGCAAAATTACAAGATAGAGCAGATGTTGCAGAAGATAGATCAAGAAGAAATAATCTAAGATTTATAGGCATATCTGAAAAATATGTAAATAGAGATTTAGAAGTACTTATTACCAAAGAAATACCAAGGAAATTGGGTATACAAAGGGAAGGATCAGAAATTATAGCTGAGCGGATACACAGATTGGGTTTAAGCAAGCAATACTTGGGTGAAGACCCTACTGATAGATCCCGCACTAGGCCAGTGATAGCAAAATTCTTGAACTATAAGGACAAAGTTGAAATCCTAAAATACTTTAAAAAACATTCAGAACCCTTTCTGTTTGATGACAGAAAAGTCCTTATCTTTCAAGACTTTTCACTGGAAACCTTGAATAAAAGAAAAATAATGTCACAGTTGTGTTTGCAATTTATTCAAAAGGGGCTCCAGGCATTTGTAGTCTATCCTGCTATTTTGAAAGTAGGAGGTAAGGATGGCTTTAAGTCCTTTCAGAACAGTGAAGAAGCTAAACAATATTATGTCACAGTTTGTCAGGATTCATGACTTAACTGTGAACAGCGTTAAAATTTTAATTTGTATGGGTATGTTCTTTTTTTTTTTCTATCAGCCTTCACAAGATTTAGGATACCTCTAGTAGTTAAGGAAAATAATGGTGGTTGGCAGTCTGTATAGAATAATATCATGACACGGGGTATAAGGAACTCACTAGGTCTTACCTCATGGAATGTCGGTGGTATTGTGTCTCCTATCAAAAGAAAGACAATCTTAAAGCATCTTAAAAAATTAAATACTGATATTGCTTTTCTTCAGGAAGTTAGATTGTCGGCAACAGAATTAGCTAAATTAAAAGTTAATTGGGTAAAAGAAGTAGTTGCCACTCCATGTTCAGAAAGAAAAAAGGGCGTAGCTATATTATTTGGTAAGAATCTAGAATACAAAATTCTCTAAGTTAAAAAAGATGACAATGCACGTTATATTATTATTGAAATAGAAATAAAAAAAAGACTTACACATTGTGTAATGTCTATGGCCCAAATAATTTGGACCTGGAATTTTGGAATAAATTGCAGGTATTATTGTTAAAGTATACTGAAAATTTTTTTAACAATTGCTGGTGATTTTAATTTAACATCTAGATTCCCATTAGATAGGAAAAGCACAAAAGGTAGGAAAAAGGATTCTAGAATATCGAAGGAAATGAGAATCCTGCATACATTTAAAAAATCATTGAAAGTCCATGATATTTTGAGACTCCAATACCCAGATCTTAAAAGATTCACATGCTTATCAAAATCGCTAGAATCACTATCGAGGATTGATTTTTTTCTGATATCTGAGCCCTTGCTGTTGGTCGACCCAAAGGCAGACATAAAAGATGTGATGATATCTGATCACGCTCCTATTACTCTAGAACTTACTCTAGAGGAAATATTAATAAGAGGTCCTAAAAGAAACTTTTTTCACTTCCCGAAATACATGCTGAAAAATGCAACTTTTGTAGCTATGTTGAGAGAAAAATTGAATATTTTTTTAAATTTGAATAGAGAGTATTTAGTGGGAAACAGCTAAAATGGTGTTAAGGGGAGAAATAATAAGCTTCATGGCCACATTTAAAAAGAAAAGAAAGAGAAGGGAAGAACAAGTAACGAATCAAGTTATAAATTCTTACAATAGATACCTATTAAGTGCTACAAAGAATAATTGGTCCAGATATACCCAGGCAAAACAAGAAAGGGACACATTTTATACTCAAGAAACTATTAGAGAAGATCTCAAAAGTAAAGCAAAGTTCATGAAATTCGGAAATAAAACAGGTAGTCTCCTAGCGAAAGTAGTTAAATCTGAAAAAAAAACTAATATAATATCGGCAATAAAAGTAGAAGATACATATATACACGACCCGTCAGAAATAAATGAGATTTTTCATCAAATATATAGCAATTTCTATGGTGCATGTGAGTTAGACAGCTCAAATAAGAAGCGGTTTTGGGATTCAATAACTACCCTCAAAATAACACTGGAAGAAGCCAACACAATTAATCATCCTATTACGGTAGAAGAAGTAGAAACAACAATCAATAAGATTAAATTAAATAAAGCACCCGGGCCGGATCATTTACCAGCCGATTTCTATAAAATATTAAAAAAAGAAATTGCACCATATTTGACTAAATTATATAATTGGTATTATTCTGAGAATTCTATAATGTCAAAGAACTTCACTAAAGCAATTACAATTTTGATATATAAAAAAGGAAGGGACCCCGAGAAGCCAGATGCATATAGACCTATTTCCCTACTAAACGTGGACTATAAGATTTTAGCAATAATAGTCGCGGAAAGATTAAAAAAAATGTTTGGTAATATTATACACATAAATCAGGTAGGGTTTATGAACAATTGAAGCTCTGTGGTTAATATACGCAAAGCTTGCATTATTATTGAATATTTTAATGATCTAATGGATAAACATCAGGAGATAAAAGAAGATGCAGCTTTAATAGCCATAGATGCAGAAAAAGCTTTTAATGCGGTGCAGTGGGATCATCTTTTCACATCATTATCTAAGTTTGGTTTCTCGGGCTCCTTTCTAAATTATATCAAAGCAATATATAATAATCCAATATCTGTAATTTCAGTGAATGGAGTGGAATCTGCAGATATTGCTCTGAAAAGAGGTACAAGACAAGGTTGTCCCTTGTCACCTTTTTTGTTTAATTTGTCTATCGAATCATTAGCTATTAAAATTCGTCAAGAGATGCAAGGGATTGTTTGTAATAATATAGAGGAAAAGATCTTGCTATATGCTGATGATGTTTTGATATTCTTAAGAAATAGCAAACAGAGTATCCCACAATTAATGGATATAATAGAACTATATAGCTCCTTTTCAGGCTATAGAGTTAATGCTAATAAAACTGAGCTTTTATGGCTTAATAAACAAAAAGAATCTAATACTTTAATCCCCTATAAAGTAGTAGAACAGATCACATACCTAGGAATTAATCTTAGTAAGAACCCTAAGTTATGGTATGACTTGAATGTTAAACCAATTTTACAGAAAATCTTTGACCAGTTAAATGTATGGAAATACATTCCTTTGGCCTTGTCAGGCAAAATTAACTTAATTAAAATGATTATTTTCCCAAAAATACTGTATAAAATGCAGAATCTACCGCTACTCATCAAGACCACAGATATTAAAGCATTCAATAAAAATATAACTGATTTCCTGTGGGGTAAGAAAGGAAAAAAAATCTCTCTCAAAATACTCTCTCTTTTAAAAGAATCTGGAGGATTTGCACTTCCAGATATAGGAAAATATAACTTAGCATGTCTTGTTAAAATAGCAGCCAAATGGCTCTTAGATAAGGAATATTATACAGCAAGGCCATTGGAAGAGGGAATAGTGAAACCCTACTCTCTAAAGGCTCTTTTGCACACTAAAGTTTCAGATATACCTAAGAAGATCAAAAAGATCAGCTCAGTTATGGGTATTATAAAAGCATGGCATCAGTATTGCAAAAAATTAAAAGTTAATTATACAATATCTAATTATTTAACAATAACTGGATATCCCCTTTTTCCGGAAGCGTTAAAATCTGCAGTCTTTCAAAGGTGGAAAAGAAAGGGATTGATATATATTGGTCAAATGATTAATTTCAATACAGAAAATCCACAGATTTAAACGTTTGAGGAGTTAAGAATTGAATTCGACTTACCCAATCAATTTTTTTTTGCTTACTTACAAATAAGGAATCTAGCTAATAAGCTATTACACCTCCAAAATAAGGACTGGGACTGGCCTTCACTCATGCTGAACTTTAATTTAAGTAAAGCGGGAGATTTCTCGATTAGAAAATGGTATAATGAGTCTCTGCGACAGGAGGGTAGTTTAAATTTAAAACTGATTGTCAAAAAATGGCATCTGAAGGGGTTTAGAGAGTGTAATGAAGACCACATATATAATAGCATCAATAGAATAAACAAGATCTTCACTTCTACTAATTTTAGAGAAGCACATATCTTTTTGCTTAATCAAACATACCTTACACCTTGTGCTATGTCAAGATGGAATAGCCAAATTAAGGATAAATGCGTGAAATGTGGTGATAAAGGGGCAGATATTGTACATTATTTCTGGGAATGTACGTTAGTTAGACAGTACTGGAATAAAATAAGTTTTCAACTCTCAAGGATATTAAAAACAGGGATATCAGTCTCCCGAGACACAGTCTTTTTTTTATTTCAAGCAGGTTCCAGAATGAAAAATAAATTATTTATTGAACTAGTTATAGGGGTGGCTAGGTTTCTGTTGTTGAGAACTTGGATCTCAAAAAAACTACCACCCATAGTAGAAGTTAGTAATTTTATTTTAAACAAATGACACTAGAACAATGTACGATAGAACAAGATAAAAGTAATGAAGTCGAGAATTTTTTCAAAAAATGGGAAATCTTTATATGTTCTCAGACAATAGATACACAGAAGAAAATGATTTATCCTCTAAGATCGACAGAATATGTTATGAATGCAATATTAAGGATGGAACTGCCGCAGGTTTAATAAGTCATTACCAGAGCGGGCTGAATGTGAATATAAATCTGAAGGCTGATATGAATTTATTCTTTTTTTTATTTTTTTGTTGTTGTTGTTTTGTTCTGTTTTGTTTTGTTATTGGTTTTTGTTCCTGTTTTGTATATATTTATTTATTTAGTTTTTCGTGTCGTCCAGCAATCTCTACTAGAAAATAAGTTTACAGATGAGACATATTGAAAGACACAGTGGGGACAGATAGTGAAGATCAGTTTATAATAGCCATAGAGTCAAATGCTATGATCTGATTGATGTTATGTTTTGGGTTATTTTGTCAATGTCCATGGTTTTTTCCGTTGGGAAAGCCATGACAGATATTTCTTTTGTTGTCATGTTTTTGATACTGTTCCCCGCTGCCATTGTCTTCTCCTTTTTTCCTTTTTTCTTTTTGTACCCCTTCTGTTTTCTTAATAAAAATATTATAAAAAAATAAAAAAAAAATAATCTCTTTTCAGAAGCAGATATCATTGTGTAAAAGTGCAACACACAAGATCTTTGTGTGTTCCACTTTGACAAGAAGAAATCCAGCTCCAAATAGAGATGAACGCCAGTGCCAGAATTTGTTGTAAAAGGAAAAATAAAACAAAAAAAAACAAATGCACATGTCTACTTTTAGCCAAATAATGTGTATATACTGTATATACCGCCCATTTCTTAAAATACACCCTGCTATTTTGATGTATAGGCACCATAAAGCTTATTGAGCTGTGTTCTAGTGTTTTTTTTTAAGTTTCATTAGCTGTTTAAATATTGACAAAATAAGTGTAAAGTTTTAGTGTCTATAAAAAACAATTGGAGCTGCCATGTTGTAACTTAGGTTACCTCCTCTGCTGTGGCCAATTAGAGACAGTTATAAATAGGTCACTAGAGTGTGCAGCCAATGGCTTTGTGGAAGAGAACAGTGTTCTGCCATTTCTAACAGGAACTGAAAAGCTCACAATTTTAGAATTGATTTACAGGAAAAGGGGACAAAATAATTAATGAAAGTATATTGCAGACTTTTTTTTATACATACAATTTATTATTTTATATTACCATCTCAAAGTGTTTAATGTCCCTTTAATTCACTAATGCTTCACAAAACACTCTAATTCACTGGTTTTCAAACCTGTTCTCAGGCCTCCCTAACAGGCCACATTTTAAGGATATCTGAACTGGAGCACAGGTGAAATAATCAGCTGTATACTAAACACGGTTATTTAATCTGTTCTCATCCAAGGTAATTCTTCAAACCTGGCCTGTTAGGGAGACCTGGACAGGTTTGAAAACCAGTGCTCTAGTTAGACAACTCGCCTTGATTCAGTAATACTCTAGAGACCTTTTCAGTTGCTGTGGTAACATTAAACATGGCTAGGATGGGTAGATGTGACATTTTGTGCATGTAAACAGAATGAACCTGATTCTATTCTTCTTCATCATATAATTTAATTAAAATAATCTGCATAGACTTCTGTGTAGAATATAATAAAAACCAGTCATAAACGTTTTCATCTGGAAAAGAATACACCACTAAGTCCTAAATATCTAAATATAAAGACTGAGGGAGAAATAAGTGATTTTAAGTCTAGAAAAGTTACATATGATCCAGCAGCATAACATGACTTTACCATTATTGTCCTGACTATTCTTCTCCACTTTGTAATTGCAAACTTTTTTTTTGCAGTCCTGCAATAAAGCAATGTACTAGGGGAGTTTGACATTTTTTTAATGCCTCAAAAACTTGTTTGCTGCGATTGTTTTTCAATGACAAAACTCCACCCACAACTTGTCACTACAGTTTTGCAGTTAAATATCATCTCTGATGAGGCCAACAAGGGACAAATAAGTGGTAGGATTATACTTGTGGAGTATGTAGTGTGCATTTACAATCCTGAGATATGTAGTCCCTCAACACTCAGGGCTCCATGATCATTAGACCGCTGCTTCTTACACTCCTCGCCAACTCAGAAATTGTGTGAATGAAGGTGCAGGCATTACACACTCATCGGAGTGTGTAATGATACATACGGGCCAGCACATCAACAGATCCGCTGCCCATATGCAGCGAGGGCGGGTGGACAGCTTTGCAAGTTGAGAAGCTGCCCGCCTTTTAATACATGGGGTCCTCAAAACGTAATTACCCATAAAGGCCTACATTACAAGTAGAGCAGTATTTTGTGTGACATTCCAAGCGTAAATTACACTCAAGTGAAATGTACAAAACTTGTTACTGACACTTTGTATTGTGTATTGCCTAAACTGTAACTTATTGTATACTTAATAAAGCTAGATATTAAAAAAAAGAAATATTGTACCTCTTATTTCCCTTTAGAGAGCAATACCAGTACAAATACGTTTAAATAACAAAGCAGAGCTTACAAGAGGCACAAAATGGATAGCTTTATTTTGATAACTATTAATTCCCTAAAGAGTACCTTACATTAAAAAAAGTGCGTCAAAACATTTAGCACAGTACACCACATGAACATAATGGATACCCATTAGTTAGATATAAATAACTGCATATGCAGCAGACTGATATTTGGAAGCAGCAGTTCCCTACAGGACTCTCAGTACACCAACAGCTGCGCAGCATGTTAGGGTAAGGCTCGCTCTGGAAATGTTTTTATTTCAAATTACTGTTACAGGTGTGATGTGAAGTTGCTGAGGTAATAAATAGATTTTTACCATTCAGGCTGCATTTGATTGCAATAGTGTGACAGAAAAAGGTGCTAAGTAACACTTCCCTGTAACCAAATGTCTTAAAGGGAGAATCAACACTAAATAAATGTTATATATAATAAAGTTTTTAAATCAAATCATTTGATCATTATCGACATAGCAACAGCTGCTGATGAGCCGTTTTCAATGTTGCAATCACAATCTGACATGTTTATTGTTTATTGACAGCACTTTTTCATGCTTTTATTGACAAATTGTCCTAAACTATGCCGGTCCTGTTTTTCTTATTGTAATTTAAAGGCCGATACGTATTAAGTCATCAACTTGTTGTCCGCATGTAATTTTGTGATCAAAATTCTAATGTACAAAGCCATCAAGCGTCTAAAAAGTACTTTATGATCCACTGAATCAAACATGTTAACGATCAATATCACAAGTGTTCGTCAACTTATCTTTTTTCTGTGGAGATGCCATTGTGAGATCGAAATTCTGCCAAATTTGAATATTATCAATAGTTCAATTATTTTGTCCGTGTACATTTTGGTATCTACTTTGTGAATTAACATCTGTGTCTTTTTTGTTGGCGGAGACAATAGAAATCAATGGATGTTCACAGACTGACACTGAAAGGATTAGCCATTGCTAAATAAAAAAAACAACTTCTCTCAGAATAGACAAATGTACTTGTTAGTAGTTAATTATGGAAACTCTGCTGCAACTTTTTATTTTGTGATTTCTCTAATTACAAAGGAGGCAAACTAGAGATGAAACTCAATTATCTTTGCTTCCACAAAGAAAAAGAGGGAGAGTAAAAAGAGTAGGATTAGCTGCCCTTACCGACCGAGAGAGCCCATGACAGCAAGGTCACAAGTACTACCATAAATACTTTTGATAGTATCTACATTTCTTTGCAACAGGATCTTTCCAGTCTGCTTCAAGCATCATTATTGGCATGAGCCAGTTTGCTTTTTTCGGACATCTAGCCACTGTTATTGACACATTTATAAACTATTTTTTCTTGTTGTGTGCGTCTTCCAAGTATACCTGAAGAATGGTAATTTGCAAAGTTAAATTTCTACAGAATAACAGGCATGCCTAATGTTCTTGGAGCTATAGATTGCACACCTCTCAGTGAAGCCATTATATGAATGGGAAGTGGTATATCGTATCGTATCGATAGAAAATCCCCAAATTTTATTTCATGATTTGGATAGAACATACAATTTAAAACAATGTTCCAATGTACTTCTATTATCAAATTTGCTTTATTCTCTTGCTATCCTTTGCTGAAGGAGCAACAAGGCACTAGTAGCAGCTAGCTAAACACATCTAGTTAGTCAATAACAAGAGACAAAATTTTTTTTAGTAAATTTATGTAACAAAGTTGGTGCCACAAATTGGATAAATTCACAATGTGTTAAATTTGATTCATTATTAGTACACGTCGGCCAAAATCGGGATATATAGCAACACATTTAAGAAGCTGTTTTCCACTTATCAAATTTAACAGTTAAAAGGACTTTATAAAACCCAACAAAACATTTTTTGATGTACAGGTAGCCCTCAGTTTACGCCGGGGTTAGGTTCCATACGGAATGGTTGTAAATCGAAACAGTTGTAAATTGAAACCCAGTTTATAATGTAAGTCAATGGGAAGTGGGTTCCAGGCCCCTCTCAAAATTGTCATAAGTAACACCTAATACATTATTTTTAAAGCTTTGAAATGAAGACTTTAAATGGTAAACAGCATTATAAACCTAATAAAATAATCACACAACAAAGAATATATAATTAAACTAAGTTAAATGAACAAAAACATTTGCTAAACAGCATTATAAACCTAATAAAATAATCACACAACACAGACTTCTCTTGCATTTTTCTGCAAACAGTTCTTTCTATGCATTCCAATCTGGACTGATTTATAGACAGGAAGATCTTGTTCCTTTGAAATCTGCTCGATAGCTCAGGTCTGGTTAAACTGTTTAATTTCAGCTTGCTTGGCTTTGCTGCAACACAAGCAGACAGCTACACCTACTATCTATTTTAATAAATGCACTGCTTCTCAATGCTTTTCAATAGCAGTCACATGACTGGAAAAAAAGGTTGTTATTCTGAAACGGTGTAAATTGAACCGTTGTAAAACGAGGGTCACCTGTATTACCAAATACCCCAAAAACTTTTCAAATGTAAGATTGGTTTTGCACATGGGTAGAGCACTCTGAAAGTATCACCGCTATATTGGATGACATTAGGAAGCAAATTGACCAAACAGATACAAACACTTTCTTCTAAATCAATTCAAGGTAAAGAATTTTTTTTAAACACTTTTACATTAAAGCAAATTTGTGAAATCAATTCAGAGCACAACAAAGAAAACATGTCACCAGCCCAAGAAATGTAACACAACCAAGAGATGCCTCTGAAAAGATAAAATAGTTTTTTTATTAGATTCAATGTATAGAATTTAAAAAAAAAAATCCAAAAAAAGACTTTACTTATTGATTCAAAACTGATGTCAGATTGTTCTTATGTATAGGGGGTATGGTGCCATGGATGGATTCAAAATCCTTGTAGACAAAATAGACATTTAACAGCTCTTTAATGATTAAATGGCCAATCTAGTCAAAATAAAACTTTCATGATTCAGGTAGGACATGCAATTTTAAACAACTTTCTATTTTACTTTTATCATCAAATTTGTTCTTTTGAAATTCTTTGTTGAAATCTAAACATAGGATCTATGCTATCTATGCTACTGTGGTGATGTACTGGTTTGCTACTATCTATGTGCAATAAACCTTGAACTTTTTAACCTCTCCTGAAGTTTGAAATCCCAGTCATTCTTTCGTTTGTATGAAATATTGAAGGCCGCCTCTTATCTCAGTGCATTTTGACAGTTTTTTTAAAGCTAGAAAGCGCTAGTTCATATAGATAACAATGCGCTCACTGCAGTGAAGTTATTTATGACTCAGTACTGATTGGCTAAAATGCATGCCTATCAAAAGAACTGAAATAAGGGGGCAGTCTGCAGAGGTTTAGATACAAGGTAATCCCAGAGGCAAAAAGTATATTAATATAACCATGTTGGTAATTCAAAACTGGGTAATGGGTAATAAATGGATTATCTATCTTTTTAAACAATAAACATTCTGGAGTAGACTGTCCCTTTAAATGATTTAAATAGGGAATGTAATTTTAAACAACTTTCCAATTTACGTTTGTCACCAATTTTGCTTTGTTCTCTTGGTATTCTTAGTTGAAAGCTAATTCTAGGAGGTTTGTATGCTAATTTCTTAGACCTTGAAGACTGCCTCTAATCTGAATGCATTTTGACCACTAGAGGGCATTAGTTCATGTGTTTCACATAGATAACATTTAGCTCATGCACGTGAAGTTACCCTGGAGTGAGCACTGATTGGCTAAAAAGCAAGTCTGTCAAAAGAACTGAAATAAGGGGGCAGTTTGCAGAGGCTTAGATATAAGGTAATCACAGAGGTAAAAAGTGTATTTCTATAACTGTGTTGGTTATGCAAAACTGGAGATTTGGTAATAAAGGGATTATCTTTCTTTTTAAACAACAACAATTCTGGTGTTGACTGTCCCTTTAAGTAAAGAAAAAACATTTAAACCTATTCGGCCTAATCAATATAGGATTAATTAGCTGCCATGCTTACTTTTACTTAGGCTGCATATATTTTGCTTTGTGAATGTATATAAAGATCCTTGCAAAAAATTTACATGAAAATGTTGCATTACCCTTTTCCGTATTTTGTGTGTTTAAAGGGACATGAATCCCAACATTTTTCTTTCTTGATTCAGATAGATCATACAGTTTTAAATAACTTTCCATTTTACTTCTATTATATAATTTGCTTTATTCTCTTGGTATCTTTTGTTGAAGGAGCAGTAAGGCACTACTGGGAGCTAACTAAAAGCCAATGACAAGAGGCATATATGTGCAGCCACCAATCAGCAGCTTCTGAGCCAACCTAGGTATACTTTTCAACAAAGTATACAAATAAAACAAAGCAAATTAAATAATAGCAATACACTGGAAGGTTGTTTAAAATGCTATGCTCTGTCTGGACCATGAAATAAAAAAAATGGGCTTTATGTCCCTTTAACTATATTTTGCAATTATATCATTTTCTAACTAAATAATGATTTTTTTTTCTAATCAAAATGTTAGCTCTTCTTATGCATTAGAATAGCTTAGAAAATTAAGCAAAATAAATAAATAAGGGCCAGATTACAAGTGGAGCAGTAGAAGTAAGCTTTTAGCGGGCGTCAGGTTGCGCTTGTATTACACGTTGAAAGTAAATTGTTTTCGCACAAGCGATAACCCGATGCGGGCAAAAAGCCAAACTAAGGAAATCTCGATTGCGTTAATATATTGCCCCATAAAAGTCAATAGAGAAAAAAATATGGACAAAAAATCTAACACCCTACTTGAGCGCAAACCCGATTGCATATTCTCAAGTGCTCTAACCTGGCATGAAAATATGAATATTTCACATTCCAATGTTCTTCACATAGCAGAATATGTTCTTTTTTATTCATAAATATATATATACTCCTTATGTGTCTGCACTCACAATTCCCACTGGACATCAACCAGGGTGAAAAGTCGAATTTTCAATAGTAGTAGAAGCGATGGACTGCACTCACTGGAATTGTGATTGTTATTCTTCTGTATTTTCACTAATAATCTGGCTAGTTCTAAAAAGTGTCTGCATAAATACACCCCAGGTCAAGATGATTGTGTGTACTCCTTTTAAATATGTTTTGGAGTAGAAGATTTCAGCTCTCAATTTCCCTTAAAAATTGATAAAGAAGTATTTATATGTACTACAGGAGAGTCCCCAGCTGTTCACTATATTGCCACATATTGGGAGCGCTGCACCACTGTCCTAAAATCATCTTTAGACTATTAATGGCCCGAGTTTCCCAACTGAAACAAGGGACTACCCAGACATGCCTCTGGACCACCATAAAACACAACCACTGCAAACCTAACCAGTCCACAGCACATCTAATAACCTCCATGGAACACCCATGATTACTCCCCTCACAGGACACTTGCAAGTCTACTTATGGGTCACCTGTCCTGTGTGTCCTACATTACTCTAATTAATCATAAAGCAATTAGCACACATGTTTTGGTATGAATTTTGGATATCTCTAATTCAACAGATTTGACCCCTTGACAATCCATTTTGGCCTTATCCGGATGGATTATCTTGTCTTTTCACCCATCCTTTTCTAGTTCATGATTTTTTTCAAAAGTTTTTATACTACACGTGCGTATGACATGGTTTATTAAAAAGTCAAAACATTACCCAAATCACATTTTAAGTATCTGAAACTGGTACACAACTAAAATATGATTTTGAGAGTAGTTAATTATGATTAAATTTAAATGTTTGGTCCTTTAAAAATTGATAATATTACAATTTTAACTGCACACGTAGCATAAGTTGATTTAGCAGATTAAAAGAAAAATCTCAATTTAAATCCATTTAGAATCATTGATTTTTTACAGAAACCTCCATTAAAATACTGAGAAGAATGTTGTTGTTTTTTTTTTTTTTTAATCACTCAAAATAAAATGTTCTGTTTTTTCCTATTCTGAGAATCAGAAGTGCACACTACACTTCACAAGCCTAATCCTGTCATCTATCTGTCCAGGGGCTGAACTACCATTGGTGCAGCAGGTTCATGGCCCAAGTGCTGGGAGCCTATAGCAGCTAGTTGATACATAGGTGTGTGTGAAAAATGTGTACAATTCTAATTCAGGTGATCCTTTTATTACTACAGCTTGCAGATCTATCTATCATCTTTCCATCTATCTATCTATCCTATCTATCTATCTATCTATCTATCTATCTATCTATCTATCTATCTATCTATCTATCTATCTATCTATCTATCTATCTAGCTATCATTCATGTATCTATCTATCTGTCCTCAAAATCATTATACAGGGCAGCATGTAAATTATTGCTATTACTTTCTACTGAGTAACCTTGAGGGGTGGGGGGGGGGGGGAATTGCATGGCTCTCTGTTGAGTAGGTCTGCAAAACATTGGATATTATGATAAAAAAAAAAAAGTGGCTATTTTTCTATACTCCAAAACCAAGTCCAGAATGGCTCCTCTAAATAAGACAAGTGGAGTTAGGCAATTATTAAAAAAACAATTTCAACACACACATATTATGATAAATAATTAAAGACTACTTAAAAACAACTGTAATTGCAAGGTGTTAACTGCACCTTTCAATAATTCAAATGGAACATGTTTGTCATAGATTAAAGTACTGCAGACTAAAAGAGTAAAAAAAACACCTGAATTAAATACAGGTTTGGCAAACTTTAACAAACTGGAATGCCTGGTTATGTATATAATTCTGATATGAGTTGACAGCAGCTTGCCTAGATTATATTTTTCTTTTTTTTGACATATCAGATAAAGCACTAGGTTTGAGCTGTTGGAAACCTACTCAGCCTTAGGAACCTGTTCAAATCCTGATAACGCATCTCTAAGTTGATGCAGATGCTTAAAGATGGAATAATTAATCACTTAACTCTGCATGGTGTTAATAGAGTCTGCATGATAAACAGGCCCCAAGGAGTCTTAATTTATGACTTGACCTAAACTTTTTTCATCATTAGTTATACTTGGAATGTAAATCTGTCTCACAATTCATACTGAAACATGACTAATACAGTGGCGTCAGCATTCAAATGATGTATCTGCATAGCAAATATTAAACGTATTTGTAAACAGTGGGATTGATTCATAAGATGTCAGAGCACTCTGCTCTGCAGTGTGACAGATCTCCCAATTCATTTTTTATCAAATTATTTTATCTCTGATTCACTAAGATTTGTACAGCTTGGTCTTTCTTTCATGTTCTAATTAGAGAGTTTGTTGGTGTGTTACAAATTTATGTCAGTGTGACAGTTTTATGTCATTAATCTCGCTGTGACAATGCCGAGAACAACAGTATTACTGAGGTAATATTGTGAAAGAAATATACTCTCAGTGACAATATTGCATTACATTGTGGTCTCAGATTTTCAAGGAGTTAAGAATATGGTCTCTAAAGCTGTTTAAACGTCATCACAAGCTATTGTCTTGAGATATTGTGGCCCTACCATACTGTAGACTACTGTTATGGTATAGTGTAGGGGACACCTTGACAACATCTTTAGGATAATGGGCCTGATCCGATATGCAGCGTCACCCACAAAAGCTGTCGACGCCAAATTTTGCACTGGTTTGGTATCACATATACGGCGTAACCTAGAAGTTATGCTCGTATATTTCTGCCTTCGGCCGTAGTTTTTTGGCCCATAGACAGGTATACCAAACCAGCGCAGTTTGGTATCCAATATACAGCATAAGGACTTACGTGGCGAATATGGAGAAATCTTACATTTTCACCTCGCCACAAATTGCAGGCGTAGTAAGCCTTACGCTGAGTATTGGAGCCCCGTAGCTCCCTAAACTGACTGCAAAATAAAACCTAACACCTAATGCATGCGCAATGTCTTTTTTACCTGTCAAATGCAATTACCCGCCACAATCCCTAATAAAGTGTTTAACCCCTAAACCACCGCTCCCGGACCCCGCTGCCACCTACATTAAATGTCTAACCCCCTAATGTGATCCCCCTACACCGCCGCCACCTACATTAAAATTATTAACCCCTAATGTAATCCCCCTACACCGCCGCCATCTATATTAAAATTATTACCCCCTAATGTGAGCCCCCTACCCCGCCGCCACCTATTTTAACCACATTACCCACTAATTTAATCCCCCTACACCGCCACCACCTATTTTAACTATATTACCCCCTAATGTGAGCCCCCTACACCGCCGCCACCTATTTTAACTACATTACCCCCTAATCTAATCCCCCTACACCGTTACCACCTATTTTAACTATATTACCCCCTAATGTGAACCCCCTACACCTCCGCCACCTATTTTTAACTACATTACCCCCTAAACTAATCCCCCTACACCTCTGCCACCTATTTTAACTATATTACCCCCTATTGTGAGCCCCCTACACCGCCGCCACCTATTTTAACTACATTACCCACTAATCTAATCCCCCTACCCCGTCGCCACCTATATTAAAATGATTACCCCCTAATCTAATCCCCCTACACTGCCGCCACCTATAATAAATGTATTACCCCCTAAAATACTAAAATGTCCCTACCCTAAACTAAATTACAAATAGCCCTGAAAAGGGCCTTTTGTGGGGCATTGCCCCAAAGTAACCAGCTCTATTACCAGCCCTTAAAAGGGCCTTTTGCGGGGCATTGCCCCAAAGTAACCAGCTCTATTACCAGCCCTTAAAAGGGCCTTTTGCGTGGCATTGTCCCAAAGTAATCAGCTCTTTTACCTGTAATCTGACCCCCCTACACCTCCGCCACCTATATTAAATATATTAACCCCTATTCTAATCCCCCTACACTGCCACCACCTATATTAAATATATTAACCCCTAATCTGACCCCCCTACACCGCGGCCACCTATATTAAATAAATTAACCCCTAATCTGACCCCCCTACACCGCCGCCACCTATATTAACTATATTAACCCTAATTATATTAGGGTTAATATAGTTAATATAGTTATTATATTATATATATTATTAATATAGTTAATAATTAATATAGTTATTATATTATATATATTAACTATATTAACCCTATCTAACCCTAACACCCCTAACTTAATTATTATTACAATAAATCTAAATTATATTAATCTTATTAACTAAAATATTACTATTTAAAACTAAATACTTAACTATAAAATAAACCTTAAGATAGCTACAATATAATTAATATTAATAATATTTGATTAGAATAGCCAATAGAATTACAGTAGCTCTTATTCTATTGGCTATTCAAATCAGCCAATAGAATTAAAGTAGCTCTCATCCGATTGGCTGATTTGAATTTGAAGGCTCAAATCAGCCAATAGGAATTCAAGGGATGCCATTTTTAATCACGTACCTTGAATTCCGATTCAGTGTACGGCGGTGATCGTATGAAGAGGATCCTCCACACTCCATGGCTCCGGTCTTCAGTTCCAGCGTTGCCGATCTTCAGTTCCTGCATTGCCGGTCTTCAGTTCCAGAGAGGACGGTCTTCAGCTCCACGGTCACCGGTCTTCAACTCCTCCGCTCCGCGCCGGCTGGTTCCTGGAAGAAGAAGAGGTCGCCTCATGGAAGAAGACTTCTCCGCCTGGAACAGGACCTTCTCCGCCGGTCTTCAGGACAGGTAAGGAGCACTTGGGGGTTAGACTTAGGTTTTTTAAGGCGGGATAGGGTGGGTTTTAGAGTAGGGGTGTGTGGGTGGTGGGTTGTAATGGGGGGGTTGTTCTTTTTTTCCACAGGTAGAAGAGCTGATTACTTTGGGGCAATGCCCCACAAAAGGCCCTTTTGAGGGCTGGTAATAGGGCTGATTACTTTTTGTAATTTAGTTTAGGGTAGGGACATTTTTTTATTTTGGGGGGCTTTGTTATTTTATTAGGGGGTTTAGATTAGGTGTAATTAGCTTAAAATTCTGGTAATCTTTTTTTATTTTTTGTAATTTAGTGTTTGTTTTTTTAAATTTAGTTTAGTGTATTTAATTATATTTTAGTTTAGACAATTGTAGTTTATTTAATTAATTTATTGATAGTGTAGGTGTATTTGTAACTTAGGTTAGGATTTATTTTACAGGTAAATTGGTAATTATTTTAACTAGGTAGCTATTAAATAGTTATTAACTATTTAATAGCTATTGTACCTTAAAATAAATACCAAGTTACCTGTAAAGTAAATATAAACCCTAAAATAGCTACAATGTAATTATTAATTATATTGTGGCTATCTTAAGGTTTATTTTATAGGTAAGTATTTAGTTTTAAATAGGAATATTTTAGTTAATAAGATTAATATTATTTAGATTTATTGCAATAATAATTAAGTTAGGGGTGTTAAGGTTAGATAGGGTTAATATAGTTAATATATATAATATAATAACTATATTAACCCTAATATAATTAGGGTTAATATATTTAATATAGGTGGCGGCGGTGTAGGGGGATTAGATTAGGGGTTAATATATTTAATATAGGTGGCGGCGGTGTAGGGGGGTCAGATTACAGGTAAAAGAGCTGATTACTTTGGGACAATGCCCCACAAAAGGCCCTTTTAAGGGCTGCTAATAGAGCTGGTTATTTTGGGGCAATGCCCCGCAAAAGGCCCTTTTAAGGGCTGGTAATAGAGCTGGCTACTTTTGGGCAATGTCCCGCAAAATGCCCTTTTCAGGGCTATTTGTAATTTAGTTTAGGTAGGGAGATTTTAGTATTTTAGGGGGTAATACATTTATTATAGGTGGCGGCGGTGTAGGAGGATTAGATTGGGGGTAATGTAGTTAAAATAGGTGGCGGCGGGGTAGGGGGCTCACATTAGGGGGTAATAATTTTAATATAGATGGCGGCGGTGTAGGAGGATTACATTAGGGGTTAATAATTTTAATGTAGGTGGCGGCGGTGTAGGGGGATCACAGGGGGTTAGACATTTAATATAGGTGGCGGTGGTGTAGGGGGATTAGATTAGGGGTAAATATAGGTGGCGGCGGTGTAAGGGGCTCAGATTAGGGGGTAGTACATATAATGTAGGTGGCGGCGGCGTAGGAGGCTCACATTAAGGGTAATATAGTTAAAATAGGTGGCGGCGGTGTAGGGGGATCATATTAGGGGGTAATATAGTTAATATAGCTGGCGGCGGGGTCCGGGAGCGGCGGTTTAGGGGTTAATACATTTATTGTTAGGAGGGAGAGGGGGGATTGTGGATAGAGGGGTATACTGGTCGGGCTATGTTTGGGAGGTATGTTAGACAGTTACGGGTGATTTTAGAATTTAGTCAGTTTTTGTAGGCGGCAGTTTCTAAAGTGCCGTAAGTCACTGGCGACTCCAGAAATTTGTACTTACGCAGATTTCTGGACATCGCTAGTTTGTCAGACTTACGGCACTTTAGCATCTGACGGCGCCGTATATGTGATAGCTCGAGTTGCGAGCTGAAACTACGGGCGGCACAGGTTTCCACGCTTGCGCCGAAACCTGCGCCGTATATCAGATCGAGCCCAATGTTCCTAGAAATGAATGGAATAACATTTTTACTAAATGTCCTTATTCATATTGAGTTGCGGAATTATATTTGTTTCATGGATGGTAGACAGGAAGCATATTGGTATTAAGGTTAGAAGGATAAAGATCAGTACCAATTAAAAACAGTTATCGGGGCCGATCTATCAAGGGCCGAATGCAATCTGCAATTCGCCCGATCCTATATGATCGGGTTGACACCCCCTGCTAGAGGCTGATTGCCCGATATCTGCAGGGGGGCGGCATTGCACAAGCAGTTCTAGTGAACTGCTTGTGCAATGTTAAATGCAGACAGCGTATCATGTTGGACAGACATTGATAAATTGGCCCCTTAGTCTGAAATTCACAGGGGTCAATAACGACAAACAAATGAATACAAAGCATATGAGCATTAAACAAGTCTGACATGGGAGGAATCAAGTTCCACATCATTACCAGCATCTGCCAAGGCAAATGTATATGAATATATACATAAATATTTATGTGTTAATATGTGCATAAACATATATATTTACATTGTGGTCTATGGGAACACACAGTTCCCATAGACCGCAATGTAAGGCACTTTTCTGTGCCATTTTCTTTCTGACACCCTACTCCTGCACACTTTAAAGCCCCAAAACTGCATAGTGCAGTTATTTTTTATTAAATAAAAAGCTACCCCTTTTTTAATAAAAAAATATAATGCCCTCTATTTTGAGGGCATTTGGGGCATTTGACTTTTAGAAAATTAAACACAGATCGCGGTAGCAATAACCAGCCACTTGTAATGGCTAATTAATTATCGTGAGCACGCAAATAGTCAAATTTGCCCATTTACGTGCGCGCTTTAATTTAGCGCTCACCTTGTAATCTAGCTCTATATCAGGTTATTTGAGAAATAGAGTTAAAAATATATAGTAAAGTATTTTAAATAAGCTGAGTCAGTAAGTTTATACATCATTATCTGAGCTGAAAAATTAGCATACACTGTTTTATCATTACCAGAGTGTGGTATATAAGCACTCTATCTACATTGTCTGATGTTACTAAAGAGAACATGGGTAATATTCACTAAGTGCTCTCTTCATTTATTCTTATTAACCTCTCCAGCTTCACTAGTTTCCCTGCTGTTGATTTACTAAAGAGTGGAGAGATGAATGAGTTTTGATGTATGTGTAGAACCTGGAGAGGTCGCTTAGTGAATAATGCCTATCTATCTGATTCATGAAAGTTGAATTTTGACTTCCAAGTTCCCTTAAGTGAATCCAGAATACTACCTGTATTTATATGTGTTGATATAAATCTAAAGTAAATTATGATAAACATGTAATGATGTTTATTACAGGGTGTTATAAGTAGGGCAAAACCTTCTCCATATAAGGGTAGCAAAGTAGGGGACGATTTTCCTATCTCCTAAAAAATGACCTTAAGAATATATCATATTTAGGAGCCAGTATTATAATTCCAGATCACTGGATGTGTCGCTGCTGATATTTGTCAAATCCTATACTAAGATATTTATTTTATGTAATGTACATATAGTTTGTTTTTTTTGTTTGTTTTTAAGATCCTTTAGGAAAAGCAATGTATTTAAAGTGATAGCAAACCTCACTATTTTAAGTGCAGGGTGTTAAAGTCAATAATGAGTACACATGGTTAAATATAATTTAAGGTACTTTTTCTAACATTATATAACTAATTGTATTGTGATATTTTAAGTCACATATAGACTCCCCTCTCTGTGCATCTTTTTTTTTTTTTTTTTTTTTTACCCTTTAAAGCTAGCTGAAACCCTGGTTTTCTTCAAACAGAGCAGCTGCATTTATTTACATTTTGAAATGGAGGGCTCAAGATCTCAATTGAGCTGGCAGCAAGCTTCTTATTGGCTGTACTGCCTGCTGGTCATCAGAGTAAAAAAAAAAGCTGCAAGGATGGGTTGGCCGGATGCAACATAGAAAGTTAAAATAATGTTGAAACCAGCACTGAAATTATATTTGACCATCTCTGCTCATTATAGATTTTAATATCCTGCACTTTAAGATGGCAGGTTATATGATTACTTTAATACCATATTTTTTAGATGTAATGGTGTAACATTTATTATAAAGGCCCTAATACTAATTATGTACTGTATACAGTTACCTGAATAAAAAAATAATAAACAGATGCAAGAACAGTATAACAGAAGAGAAAACCCTATAGTATTTAAGTTCCATAACATACAGCCAAATAACTTTATTTTAAAAGAAAAAAGAAAAAAAATGCATATTTATTTTACATTTGCTATTGATGTTTTAGTAATATACAACAAAAATACAAGAGGATTTAACTTTTTTTTTTTTTTGGGGGGGGGGGGGGGATTGCATTACAGAGAAATATTACATCTAAAAATTAACTAAAAAGGACAAATTAATGTGTAAGAGAAATTTGAGTTTATAGCAGCGATAAAACACAGCTTTGCTTATGTTTCACTAAGGATCTATTATCCCACTTCTAAAATGTTATTGGGTTTATATTCCCTGTTTGCTTCTATATTTTGCATATCTGTTAGGGGTTTCATTGGTACTATGCAGAATATTCAATTAAAGTCTAATTAAGATGCAGTAAAATTACTTGCAGCTTCATAACACTGGGAAATTTGCATAGATAAGCATTAAACATTATGACAGTATATAGTCACTTAATCACTAAACACAGATTAGACAGCTACATCAAGCAAAATGATGTTAAACCTACATCATAAGGGCCACAATACACCCCTTCAAAGCATTGAGTCCTCTGCCTTTCCAAAATAACTATTGTGCATGTCTGAATTAGCAAAGAATTGCTTTAATCACCAATAATCCTTGTTAAGGATATACTATCAGGAACGTAGGAGATAAAAAAAAAAAAAACAAACAATATTATGTATGCCATTCAATAGGTCATCAGTGTACCAGGCCACACGATAGATATTTGACTTCAGAATGCAGATACAATCACTCATCTAGCAAAATCATTGCTTACAGATAGGTACAGTATACATGTTTACGTTTATTTGCTCTTTAGTCCTCCAAGTGAAAAACAAAACATTCCAAAATAGAACCTCATTAGATAAGGTTAGACAGGCTTGACTTACTTACTATATATTTTCTGTATATTCATGGGTGTCCGGAGTCGAGGGAGGAGGCAAGAGAGTCTAAGACCCTTCCTGAAAATTTTCTCCTCACATTTAAGCAAATCAGTCTCTTGTAAAATGGCAATAAGCCACCATATTTAAAATGATGATCAGCACATGTGTACAACAAGTAACTCTCTTCAACTGAAATGTTGCCACTGATCTTATTTTTTTTTATATATATATATTTTCCTTTTTAACCCCACCACCACCACCACTAGGAATTATTTTGTGAACTTCATGTGTACAATTACTTAATAATGAAGCCTTTTCTCCAGCTCCTGTATCTTTAACATTAACTCATACTGCCTACATCACAGGGTACTTTGCTCCTCAGTGTACCCTGTTGATGTAGTAGCTACGTCCAAAGTTCTACCTCATGCTACGGTTCCGGCTGTCAGCTTTGACAGATAAGACAGCAGCCAGAGGCAGAAGGCATCTGCATTCATATGGTAAGGGAGCACTGATCATGCTACTGCACACTGGCAGACTGTCTGCCAGTACCTAAGGTTGTGGTGACCAGTGTGTGTGTGTGTGTGGGGGGGGGTGTCAGGTGGGAAGATGATCTCTATACTGTTGTAAAAAAAAACAAGGTATGTCTCTTTTTCCTTGCAGAGCTTAGTCAGGTTCGAAGAGGTTAACTAGACACAGTAACAAGATAGTAGGTAAAGTAGTACTAATGGTAAGTGTCTATAGGTGCCAAATATTTTTGTAATCAACAAGAACCTGTTAGGGGGCAATTATAGCACTAAGGAGACTCATAGAAAAATGAGTTACAAAGTCTGTAACAAAAAACAGTGCTTTACCCCTACAATCATATAGGGAAAATTGTCACTGAATAATACAGGAGCAATTTTTAACCTTTCATTTTTTATCTTTATTGGTTTAACTATTAAATCATACACATGTAAAAACACTTAAAGGGATAGCATGGAATTTTAAGCAACTTTCTAATTTAATCCGATTAGCAATTAGTCAATCTCTTGGTATCTTTATTTAAAAAAGATGGAATTTAAGCTTAGGAGTCGGGCCATTTTTGGTTCAGCACCTGTGTAGTGCTTGCTGACTGGATGGCTACATTTAGACATCAATCAGCAAGCGCTACCCAGGTGCTGAAGCAAAAATGGGCTGGCTCCTAAACTTACATTCCAGATTTTTAAAATAAAGATACCAAGAGAACAAAGAAAAATTGATAATAGAAGTAAATTATTAAGCTTGCTTAAAATTGCATGCTCTATCGGAATCATTAAAGTTTAATTTTGACTAGACTATTCCTTTAAACTCTCTAGCTATCAATATATAGAATAGGTGTGTGAATAATACCTCTGAGAATCATGTATCTAGATGTGAAACATTGTACTTGATTTGTATAATATCAAGCAGTCAGATACAAACAATATCTTTTGTAGCCGGCTATTAATAAATTCAGAAATAATTCTGTAACAAGAGGACCTGTTAATATGTGGGATGTCAGATTATGAGATTAAAGCTAGCTAATTTATACTCTATCTGTCCTTGCTTGCACAGTTAACTTTAGCACAGCTGCTCAGTGTAATAGATTTTGTCTGCTTAAACTCTCTAGATATCAATATATAGCCTAGGTGTGTGAATAATACCTCTGAATATCATGTATCTAGATGTGAAACATTGTACTTTGTTTGTATAATATCAAGCAGTTAGATACAAACAATATTTTTTAAGACAGCCACTAAACAAATTGAGAAATTATGCTGTAACAAGAGGACCGGTTAATATGTGGGATGTCAGAATGCGAGATTAAAGCTATCTAGCTAATACTCTTTCTATAATTATAAAGTCCTTGCTTGCACAGTTAACTTTAGCACAGCTGTTCAGTGTAATAGATTCTGTCTGCTTAAGCCCCTTCTATAGCAGGGGCTAGGTTAATGTTTAACTGACTTGAAGTCAGTTAAAGGGACAGTCAACCATATAATTGTTATTGTTTTAAAAGATAGATAATCCCTTTATTACTCATTCCCCAGTTTTGCATAACCTACACAGTTATATTAATGTACTTTTTACCTTTGTGATTACCTTGTATCTAGGAACCTTCGTCCAGCCCCCTGATCACATGACTGTGACTGTTTATTATCTATTGTCTTAAATTTAGCATTGTATTGTGCTAGATCTTAAATAACTTTCTGTGCCTGAACACAGTGTTATCTATATGGCCCACGTGTACTTTCTGTCTCTTTGTGTTGAAAAGAGATTTAAAAAGCATGTGATAAGAGGCAGCCCTCAAAGGCTTAGAAATTAGCATATGAGCCTACCTATGTTTAGTTTAAACTAAGAATACCAAGAGAAAAAACCAAATTTGATGATAAAAGTAAATTGGAAAGTTGATTAAAATTAAAAGTCCTATCTGAATAATGAAAGTTTAATTTATACTTGACTGTCCCTTTAAACGTTAATCTAGCCCCCGCTATAGAAGGGGCTTAAGCAGACAGAATCCATTACACTGAACAGCTTTACACAGCTTTACACCAAATCTATTACATTGAACAGGACTTTATAATTACAGAAAGAGTATTAACTAGATAGCTTTAATCTCACAATCTGACATCCCACATATTAACAGGTCCTCTTGTTGCAGCATTATTTCTGAATGTATTAATAGCCGGCTACAAAAGATATTGTTTGTATCTGACTGCTTGATATTATACAAATCAAGTACAATGTTTCACATCTAGATACATGATTCTCAGAGGTATTATTCACACACCTATGCTATATATTGATATCTAGAGAGTTTAAGTGTTTTTAATTGTGTATATTGAATGGTTAAACCAATAAAGATAAAGTATGAATGGTTAAAAATTGTTCCTGTATTATTCAGAGTTAACTACACACAGTCAGGGGGGGCAGTTTGTTTGAATGGGGGTTAAAAACTATAGCTAGTTTTGAGGGTATGTCTGATTTTTGTAAATCTAATATTTTTCTTCTATCCTTGTCCAAATTCTTGCATTCCAGCCTGTATCAGTAAATACTTAAGTTACTTAGTATCCTGATACGCCAAATATATCTGTGAGAAAATATGCCTGTTTTTATTAATGTATGTATGTATGTATGTATACCATCACACAAATTAAGAAAGCTAGCAACTAGAATAACACTGGGATTGTCTCAGAAAACAGAGATTAGCAAATCTGTCTCTTGGGTTGACCTTTGCCCTCTTTGAAATAAGGTCAGACATATTAATACCGACTGAATAGAATTTGCTGACTTACTTATGTTGTAAACATATTTGGAAATACCCTTGAATTTGTTAGCTAGCCAATCATGAACTGAATTTGCCTAGATATGTAATTCAGGAATGCCCTGTCTCCTGTGTATAAATATTTGGATTGGGGACTGACCCGCCAGAGAAAACCTTGTATTCTTTCTCTCCTCACTGCAGTGTGTTTTCAATAAACAAACCCTCTTTAACCTTTTGTGGTCTGAAGAGTTATTCAGTCCAGGGTGGATATCATGAACAATGCTATACCTGAAATTAACCTTACAATCTACCTGATTAACCCTTTCAATGGAAGGTAGCTGAACACCGATGATGTGCTGGGAGGTTTCACCACCCACTGCAGGACCTTCCAGTCAGAGTTGGTGCAGTTGCCGTACTACACTGATATACAGTTGGCGAGAATGCTCTCAATGGTACAGCTATAAAGATTGACAAGGATCTGGAGAGACATATGGACTTTCTTTAGCCTCCCCAGAAAGTAGAGTCACTGTCGCACCTTTTTCACCAGGGTGGACGTGTTCAGTATCCAGGACAAATCTTCAGAGATGTGGATTCCCAAAAAATTTAAAGCTGATCACACGTTCTACCTCAGACCCATTTATATAAATGGGCATGTGTATACAGCGTTTGGCCTTTCTGTAATCCACAATAATCTCTTTGGTCTTCTTGGTGTTAAGGGTCATGTTGATGTCGGTGCACCATGTCACCAGGTGCTTTACCTCCTCCCTGTAGGCCGACTCGTCATTGTTGCTAATCCGGCCTACTACGTTGGTGACATCTGCAAACTTAATGATGGTGTTGGATACATGTGCAGGCAGACAGTCATGGGTGAAGAGTGAGTATAGTAGAGGACTCAATATGCAGCCTCGTGGGACACCGGTTTTCAGGGTCAGGGTAGAGGAGGTATGATTGCCTAACCTCACTGACTTATTCAGTCCAGGGTGGATATCATGAACAATGCTATACCTGAAATTAACCTTACAATCTACCTGATTAACCCTTTCAATACCGGGGATTTCAGAAGTGTGGTGTGCAGCTGCAATTATTGGCCTTCTAATTGCCAAAAACAATTGCAAAGTCATGCATATCTGCTGTTTCTGAACAAAGTTGACACTAGAGAAACTTTATAACCATTTGTCTTATGACTGCAGGACTTGTGTGTAAATTATTTCAGTGTGAAAAAGTAAACGATCTTGGCGGCAAAATTAATTTTTTGGCAAAACAGTGGCATGAAATATACCAAAATGGGCCTAGATCAATACCTTGGTTTGTCCACTAAATATATATATATAGGGGTTGGATTATGCAGCTCTGAATGGAGTTTGATGCCCCTGTTTCTGCGCAAGTCTTCAGGCTCGCCGGAAACAGCAGTTATGAAGCAGCGGTTTAAATACCGCGACTCCATAACTTGTCCGCTTGCTCTGAGGCTGCAGACATCAATCCGCCTGATCCTATACAATCGTGATGATTGACACCCCCTGACACCGGCATTGCACAAGCAGTTCTGGTGAACTGCTTGTGCAATGATAAATGCTGACAGCGCATACTGTCAGCATTCATCGATATCTGTCAGACATGATCCGCTGAGCGGATCATGTCGGACAGACCGATGATAAATCAGCCCCATAGTGTTGATAGGTAAAACAAAAACAAGGCTCTGTTTCTGTTTAAATGGGCAAATTTTTCTCTAAAATTCACGGTCCTTAAGGGATTAAAGGGCAGTAAAGTCAAAATGAAGCTTTCATGTTACAGATATAGCATGCAATTTTAAACAACTTTCCTATATACTTATATCATCTTATTTGCTTGTTCCTTTGGTATCAATTGTTTAAAAGCATATTTAGGTAGGCTGAGGAGCAGCTAACTCTCAGTGGTGCATTGCTGCTTCATCAACAAAGTATATCAAGAGAAGGAATCAAATTGGATAACAGAAGTAAATTGGAAAGGTGTTTAAAATTGTATACTCTATCTGAATCATGAAATATTTTTTGGATTTCATGTCCCTTTAATTAGCTTGATTACTCACCTTTGCTCCTCCCCATGAAAGAATACAAAATTGTGTGTCATGTTCTTTAAGGTGATTCTCAAGAATACATTGTGTGCACTAGTTTGATAGTATATTAAAGACCTCTCTATATTGTCAAAACTATATAACAAACATTATTAAAAAGCAATGGAATTCTTACCTTTGGTTTCTTCCAGTCTACCCGAGGTTGCTCTCGCCCATCATAGGTTTGCCATTGCTGCATGATCTGAGATACCATGGGATCTGTATAATTCACCAGCTGAAATCCGGTCACATTTGCGCCTGCTTCTCTGAACTTCTCCAGATCAATATCCCTGAAACCCTGATATGAAAGTAAACAGCCAAATCAGAAAAAATCATATGTTCATTTACTATCTCCTCAATTACTATAGCAGAAATGCTGTTGCAATGCTATAAAATCTCCAAAATGATAACTTCACGCAGAGGCCATAGTTTTCCCCATTGAATAAATCAGGAAAAAAGGAAAAAGTTGCATGAACACTGGATCCGAAGCAGGACTTTCTGATTCTATTAAACCACACAGATAAAAATGTTTTAGCCGCTATCTGTTTCATTACTCACATGCATTTTTTTTACCTCTTTATTTTTAACTATCTGAGATTAAACATTTTCTTGAGTTCTGGACATAGCTTTCAATCGAGTAAGTGGAATGCAGGTGCTTTTGCTACTGTTCATGATTAAGCAGTGTAACATTTTGTGACAACAAGTATGGCATTTTTATATTTTAGTTTCTCTGTACACAGTATATATATATATATATATATATATATATATATATATATATATATATATATATATATATATATATATAAAACCTTCAATGCATTTTTAAGGAAAGCTTATGCTGTTTTTTAAATATTGACTTAAAAAATAAAAACTAACCCAACATTTGGATTTTTTGCTCTCTTTTATATCTAATTATGTTATAGGTACCCAAGTACTGTCTGTATTTGGTGTATCTTAGAAATTCATATTATATTAGTACCTTTCATAAAAAAAAAACAGATAACAAGGGGAGTGCTTTTAATAGCTATTACAAGGTTAGGGTTAGAAATAATTACTAGAGAATCTTTAGGGTTTCCAACATCTTATAGTATAGAGTGCAATACATAACAGCGATTAAAAAGTTAGCGCAACTGGAGACATTAGCGCAACTGGAGACCTGAAGTATTCAGACTCCTGTACTGTCTCCCAGATGGTAGAAGAGCAAACAGTCCATGATTGGAACGGGAGGGATCCCTGATAATGCAGTGCTCCCACCGCAGACATTGCTTGTGCTGGATGTCCTCAATGGAAGGTAGATGAACACCGATGATGTGCTTGGCGGTTTTCACCACCCACTGCAGGACCTTCCAGTCAGAGTTGGTGCAGTTGCCGTACCACACTGTGATACAGTTGGTGAGAATGCTCTCAATGGTACAGCTATAAAGATTGACAAGGATCTGGAGAGACATATGGACTTTCTTTAGCCTCGCCAGAAAGTAGAGTCACTGTCGCACCTTTTTCACCAGGGAGGACGTGTTCAGTGTCCAGGACAAAGATGTGGATTCCCAAAAAATTTAAAGCTGGTCACACGTTCTACCTCAGACCCATTTATATAAATGAGCATGTGTATACAGCGTTTGGCCTTTCTGTAATCCACAATAATCTCTTTGGTCTTCTTGGTGTTAAGGGTCATGTTGATGTTGGTGCACCATGTCACCAGGTGCTTTACCGCTCCCTGTAGGCCGACTCGTCATTGTTGCTAATCCGGCCTACTACGTTGGTGACATCTGCGAACTTAATGATGGTGTTGGATACGTGTGCAGGCAGACAGTCATGGGTGAAGAGTGAGTATAGTAGAGGACTCAATACACAGCCTTGTGGGACACCGGTGTTCAGGGTCAGGGTAGAGGAGGTATGATTGCCTAACCTCACTGACTGAGTTCTGTTGGTCAGGAAGTCCAGGGTCCAGTTGCAAAGCAAGGTGTTGATGCCCAGGTCATGGAGTTTGGCAACCAGCTTTGCAGGAATGGCAGTGTTGAATACTGAACTGAAATCGATGAACAGCATCCTTACATACGTAGGTGTTATTATTGTCCAGGGCAGAGTGTAGTGCCATGGAAATGGCATCTTCCGTTGACCTATTCTGGAGGTAGGCATACTGGTGGGAATCCAGTGTGTGTGGTAAACAGTCTTTGAAATGAGCCATGACCAGCTTCTCAAAACACTTCATAATGATTGGAGTAAATGCAATGGGGCGGTAGTCATTTAGACTTACCGCAGCAGATTGTTTTGGCACTGGCACAACGGTTGCTATCTTAAAGCACATGGGGACAACTGCTTGGGCCAGTGACAGGTTACAAATATCAGTAAAGACCTCAGCCAGTTCCCCAGCACATGCCCAGAGCCAGGGATACCATCCAGGCCAGCAGCATTGCGTGCATCCACCCTGGAAAGTGCATAGTACACCTCAATAACAGAGAGTGTTAAGGGCTGTTCATTTGGATGGAGCGCAGCTTCAATAGTTGGTTCATTGTTATCCTGGTCAAACAAGCGTAGAAGTGGTTTAGCTCATCTGGGAAGGAGGCATCATTGGTTGGAGGGATTGTGTTTTCAGGTTTGTAATCTGTGATGGCCTGGATGCCCTGCCACATGCGTTGGGGGTCAGAGTTGTTCTGGAAGTGATCTTCAATACGCAGCTTCAGGTCATATTTTATTCCCTTTTTTAGATTATCCCTTTTTTAGATTAGCCCAGAGCTCAGAGATATTCTTTAAAGCAGTGGTTTCAAAGTACAGGCCCTGGGGAAATATGCGACCCTTAAAAGAGTTTAATCTGGCTCTCCCTTGTTAATTAGGTAAATTATTAATTTGGCCCAATCAATTTTGTTAGGGTTTTAAGAGGTGTAACAAGTCGATGTTCTTTCTAGGCACTCACAAGATAAATACAAAGACAAGTATGCATTGTCCAGTGTAGACTCCCGTTATGCACTGCTTGGATAAATGTCACTTTTTATTCAGTTCCCGAATGATCACTTCACTTAGCTCTCACAAAATAAATATAGATTGTGTATGTCTATTGTGGACTACAGCTCCTACCATTCACTTCTACTTAGGTAAATGTCACTTCCAGTTTCTAGTACATAGTATCTTAATACCTCCAGTAAATACTATACACTCACTCGCAGGCACACTGATCTAACACATATTTTTTTAATACTTAGCGCACGCAGGCTGCATCCTCACATAAACAAGGCACAGATTATATAAAATACAAATCTCCAAAGGTACACACATTATGCTGCACACTTCAGACCCTTAGCCAGGCTAGGGCCACTGAGGAGTTATGAGAACAGGGGGAGGAGACAAGGAGTCATCTTACTTTCATTGAAAGGCACACTTTATGCAGCACATCGGGATTGATTGAAACATTTATTATATAGTATACAGTACACCATGTATGTCGTACTGTGCATTTCTATGGCTGTGCAATGCGTGCACTGCATAATATGTATTGTTATATCAAGCGTTCTCAGTCTGTAAGGGATAGGTAATACTTTTTATTAAGGATTTCAGTGGTGCTCGTTTGTTCATGTCATAGACACACATTTCTTCTTTGAGGCAACTGCACTATATTTGTCTTGATCAGTCCGCCACAGAGTGCACTGTTTGCAAATGAAGTGAGCACACAGAGTTAGGTGAAGCTGAGCTGCCAGGACTATTCCTCTTCTAACATCATCTTTCAAAAGCCCACACACAGTACTTGCATACAAAATGTGCAAGGGTAATAAATAAAATATATATAAATATAATCTTAATTAATTAGAAAGTATTAAAATCTTCTTGGGGCAACTTTTCCCAACTCACCCTGGCTTATTATGTAGTCGTCTCAGACTACTGGGTTTTTCAACCTACATGAGAGTGAAATCATATACAACTTTGAGCCCTTCCCAGTCAAACACCTTGCACTAGTTTTTAACAAAACTTTTAAAAGATAAAAATATAAAAAGTTGAAATCATTTTGTTATTCACATCTTTGGCTTAGTGCACTTTCGGATTAGTGATCGAGTGAAAGCAAGAACAGAGTTTTGTAGCGTGCCCCATAGAAATCGCTGAGGTAAGGAATTTAGCATGGCTGCAGTAACCAACCTCCAAATATTACTGCACCTGTGGCTTTTGCTCGAGCGCTACCTTTTTACGCAAGTATAAGAGCTCTATTGATTTAACTTGAGCGGTGTTAGCACTCAACAGTGCTAATATTTGTGCTCACTACTTGTAATCTGGACCAATATCTTCAAGCTGAAAACATATTAGTAATTATACCACATGAACTATTAAAGGATTTACTGAATTTATGTTTATTTTATTATGTAAAAACTACTAGGATTTCTCTTATCAGTAATGTTGCCATTATGTTATTTCATAAACCTCATGGCCATAACATTTTGTTATCTCAAATTGTTTTATAGCTTTATTTGTCAAATAAAATATCAATGCTCTATAAAGCTCTTGTTCAACTATTCAGTCCCAGTGCTACTTAACTATCTAAATTTCAATCTCCCTTATTATTTCTATTACAGGCAGTACATTTAGTATAAATTGGAATTCTTTGTTTTTGTTTTTCCAAACAAAGACTGCAATTATTCAGCAGCTGCTAACATACATACAGAATGCGGCTGTACGGTTTCTCTGACAACAAGGTAGACAATTTGGTAACCATACATAGACTAACAAAGCCTGCATTTGTGCAATGACCAAGGAAAGAAAAAGCTCCAACAGAATTCCGCCCCAGCAAATTCATCTAAAAGCACACTTTACTTACCAAGTTTGCAAGAATATAATGATATCCAATAATGTTTTTTTCCAGCTTGACTATCTAGAATTAGAGAAATTAGAATTTAGAATTAGACCAGATGCAATAAATGAATATAATGCTAAATTTCTTTAACGTGCATATTTAAATTTTAAATCAAATTCAGACCTTTAATTACTGTTAATTGTACCTAGAAACGCAGAAGACACATAGCTACATACAATTGTATTTACAACAATTCATCTATTTATCTTACCATGTTTATATTTTGATATACATTTTACAGTATTAACCTAAGATAAAAAGATACGAGCATGTGGTTGCAAGATTTAATCACAATGCCAAGATACTAATTTAAATGTAAATTCTTTAAAAAAAATTAAATGGCTATTATAGTTAAAAAAAAATATCATGCTCTAATTTATTAGATCATGTAATTTTAAGACTTTTGACCCACACTACTGTGTGTTTAACACCCACAAAGAGGATAAAAACACAGTAAAAGAACTGCTCGGGACCCACACAGCGGGAGTAAAAAATGCTGCTGATCCAATCAGCAGTGCTAGTTTCACACCTGAGTCATGAGACTAGCACTGCTGATTTGATCAGATGAGTTTTCTCTGTGAGTCCTGAACAGTGCTACTAGTCTGGGATTGATAATTCAAAGATCTTACGAATTACAGCATGTCATTTTTTTATTAGTATGGCCCTTTAAATGTCATCTCAATTTTACACTAATTTAAAAAATTTAATTTACAGATATTTTTAATACATTATATTTCTATTAATTTATTATGTGTATTTTTATAAACAGAAAAGAAAAAAATAAAGAATCATGCCGGCTACATATTTGTTACCTGTGAACCACTGCAAACATAACAATTCCAGGGAAACATACAAACATGAACAATATCTGAATATAAAATTTGACTGGAAAAAATAGAAAACTATCACCTAGATTACGAGTTTTGCGTTAGAGCCTATGCGGTGCTAACGAGCAGTTTATGCTCACCGCTCACTTACAGACAGCGCTGGTATTAACAGACAAAAAGTGAGCGTTGAGCAAAATTTTGCTCCACATCTCACTCCAATACCAGCGCTGCTTACGTTAGCGGTGAGCTGGTTGTGCACGATTTCCCCATAGGGATCAACGGGGAAAGCCGGCTGAAAAAAAGTCTAACACCTGCAAAAAAGCAACGTTTAGCTCCTAACGCAGCCCCATTGATTCCTATGGGGAAATAAAATTTATGTTTACACCTAACACCCTAACATGAACCCCAAGTCTAAACACTCCTAATCTTACACTTATTAACACCTAATCTGCCACTCCCGACATCGCCGACACCTACATTATAACTATTAACCCCTAATCTGCCGCTCTGGACATCGCCGCCACCTATATTATACTTATTAACCCCTAATCTGCTGCCTCCAACATCACCGACGCCTACATTATATTTATTAACCCCTAATCTGACGCCCCCAACGTCGCCGCCACTATTCTAAATCTATTAACCCCTAAACCTAAGTATAACCCTAACCCCCCCTAACAAATATAATTTAAATAAATCTAAATAAAATTCATATCATTAACTAAATTATTCCTATTTAAAACTAAATACTTACCTATAAAATAAACCATAAGATACCTACAATATAACTAATAGTTACATTGTATCTAGAATAGGTTTTATTTTTATTTTACAGGCAAGTTTGTATTTATTTTAACTAGGTAGAATAGTTACTAAATAGTTATTAACTGTTTAATAAACTACCTAGCTAAAATAAAGACAAATTGACCTGTAAAATAAAACCTAACCTAAGTTACACTAACACCTAACACTACACTATAATTAAATTAATTCCCTAAATTAAATACAATTAAATACAATTAAATAAAATTAGCTAAAGTGCAAAAACAAACAAACATTAAATTACAGAAAATAATAAACCAATTACAAGATTTTTAAACTAATTACACCTAATCTAATCCCCTTAACAAAATAAAAAAGCCCCCCCAAAATAAAAAAGCCCTACCCTACACTAAATTACAAATAGCCCTTAAAAGGGCCTTTTGCGGGGCATTGCCCCAAAGTAATCAACTCTTTTACCTGTAAAAAAAATTACAAATCCCCCCCAACATTAAAACCCACCACCCACACAACCAACCCTACTCTAAAACCCACCCAATACCCCCTTAAAAAAATCTAACACTAACCCCTTGAAGATCACCTTACCGGGAGAAGTCTTCATCCAACCGGGCCAAAGTTCTCAACGAACCCGGGAGAAGTCTTCATCCAAGCCGGACGAAGTGGTCCTCCAGATGGGCAGAAGTATTCATCCAGACGGCATCTTCTATATTCATCCATCCGGCGCGGAGCGGGTCCATCTTCAAGACATCCAACGCGGAGCATCATCTTCATCCGACGGCTAACACTGAAAGAAGGTTCCTTTAAATGACTTCAACCAAGATGGCGTCCCTTCAATTCTGATTAGCTGAGGTGATCTTCAAGGGGTTAGTGTTAGGTTTTTTAAGGGGGTATTGGGTGGGTTTTAGAGTAGGGTTAGTTGGTTTTACCAACTTTGGGGCAATGCCCCGCAAAAGGCACTTTTAAGGGCTATTTGTAATTTAGTGTAGGGTAGGGCTTTTTTACTTTGGGGGGGCTTTTTTATTTTGTTAAGGGGATTAGATTAGGTGTAATTAGTTTAATTGTATTTAATTGTATTTATTTTAGGGAAATAATGTAATTATAGTGTAGTGTTAGGTTAGGTTTTATTTTACAGGTCAATTTGTCTTTATTTTAGCTAGGTATTTATTAAATAGTTAATAACTATTTAGTAACTATTCTACATAGTTAAAATAAATACAAACTTGCCTAAAATAAAAATGAACCCTAAGCAAGCTACAATGTAACTATTAGTTATATTGTAGCTAGCTTAGGGTTTATTTTATAGGTAAGTATTTAGTTTTAAATAGGAATAATTTAGTTAATGATAGTAATTTTTATTTAGATTTCTTTTAATTATATTTAAGTTGGGGGGGTTGGGGTTAGACTTAGATTTAGGGGTTAATAACTTTAGTATAGTGGCAGCGACGTTGGGGGCGGCAGATTAGGGGTTAATAAATGTAGGTAGGTGTTGGCGATGTTAGGGACGGCAGATTAAGGGTTAATAATATTTAACTAATGTTTGCGAGGCGGGAGTGGTTTAGGGGTTAATATTTATTATAGTGGTGGCGATGTCCAGTTCGGCAGATTAGGGGTTAAATATTTTAGTGTTTGCAAGGCGGGAGGGCCTCAGTTTAGGGGTTAATAGGTAGTTTAAGGGTGTTAGTGTACTTTTTAGCACTTTAGTTAAGAATTTTATGCTACGGCTTTGTAGTGTAAAACTCTTAACTACTGACTTTAAAATGCGGTACCAGTCTTGACAGGAGAGGGTCTACCGCTCACTTTTTGGCAGACTCGTAATACCGGCGCTATGCAAGTCCCTTTGAAAAAAGAGGATACGCAATTTACGTAAGTGGATTTGCGGTATTGCCAAGCCTGGCCAAAAAAGTGAGCGGTACACCTGTACCTGCAAGGCTCGTAATACCAGCGGGCGTTAAAAAGCAGCGTTAGGACCAGCCAACGCTGCTTTTTAAGCCTAACGCAAAACTCGTAATCTAGGTGTATGTTTTGAGTATTGGATATAAGATGTGAAGAAAATTTTAAAAAATATGTCTCTCTATAAATACAAAGAGGGACTATGGGCTCCATTTACGAAAATGAGGGCAGACGAGATTTGCTGTCATGAACCCCCGACTGCCCAGCCTTCCGGCGAGCGGGCAGAATCTACTGCCTGCATTTAACATTGCACATTGCCAATCGAGCATGAGCATGGCCTGTCAATCATCCCGTCACCAATTTAGGTGGTGGAGAGGTTAAGTAGCAGCGGTCTTAAAACCGCTGCTACTCAACTAACATTTCAGGCTCACTGGGACTTCAAAGGTGCTATCACAGCTTGGTAAATGGAGCCCAATACATTTTCTAATAATGTTAAATGGCTTAGAAGTGCTTCCTATTAATGATTGATGAACTCCTTTAGGGAGTATCTGTAAACAAATGAACATTAGTTTGACATTAACTATTGGTACAATTGTATAAGTTTCAATTCTGTGTTGAACAGCTTTTCTTCACATTTTTTTCAGGTTAAATATTACATAAGACAAAACATTTTTTGTACAGTGTTCCTTTAAATAGTTTAGCAATATTTGAATGCCAATTTGGTTTCAAGAACATAAAATACATCAGTTATCATCTAAAAATAAACAATATGGGGTCTATTTAACAAGGGCCGAATGGCCCCTGTTCCCCTTGTTTCCGCGCGAGCCTTCAGGCTCACCAGAAACAGAAGTTAAGAAGCACAGCAGCGGTCTTAAGACCGCTGCTCCTAAACTGCCTCTGATGCGGTGTATAGCAATCCGTCCGATCATGTACGATCGGGCTGATTGACACCTCCTGCTAGCGGCCGATTGGCCGCGAATCTGCAGGGGGCGGTATTGCACCAGCAGTTCACAAGAACTGCTGGTGTCAGTGATAAATGCCGACAGCGTATGCTGTCGGCATTTATCGATGTGCGGCGGACATGGTTCGCTATAGCAGATCATGTCTGTCCACACATATATAAATAGACCCGTATGAATGAAAACACTTTTCTAAACCATCATTTCCACAAAACCTGCCTTATAATGCAATCAATTTATATAATGGTTTTTGGGGTATAATCTTGTTGAATGGCATGCTTAAGAAAGGCTAATATGCTTTCAAGTTAGCTTTAACATTGCTTTACTTTATTAGTGGTCAGAACGAAGGACCAAACCCGGAAGCCATTTTCAGATATTTTTTATACAGCCCCCATGATCCCTCTGGAACATGTCTTTCCCATAGAGACTATAACATTTATATTATTTTCATGCCTCTGTGTTGTCAGGAAAAGTATAAATCTCTTCTCTAGTCCTTTGAATTTTTGTAAGATGAGCTGTATGTCAAAGATAGTTGTATAAATCTGTCTTTGTTGCTTTTGAATGCTGCTTTTTTATATTTATGCGTATCATTTTTACCATCAGATAAACTATTGTTTATGTATTACAGACTTCCTTCCACTCACTATTGCCTTAAAGCAGTAACAAATCACAGTCAAAGCACATAAGGGTATATTCTTATCATTTAGTAAAGCTTGTCTATACTTGCTTTACAAATTCACCACAAACGTCTGGAAAGTGTTGAGAATAAATAATTTGATAAACGCACTCTGCTGCCTTAGAGAACACAGGAACTTCCTCTTACATAGCTTTATGGAAGTGTTTTATTGTCAATTAACAGTCACTTATAGTTAAAAAAAAAATACAGAACTTATTCCATTTATTGATATCATTTTAAGGGTTATTGGAGGAGATAGTCTATTAGATCTATTCCCCCCAAATAATATTTTTCCCATGTTGTAAAAAGTAGATTTAATCTAATTTTGTATTTTTACTCGCTCTTGCAGTATTTTTTAGAAAATTTAAATTGATATCTTTCTTACATTAAAATACAAAGCTAGATTACAAGTGAAGCTGTCTTTGCACACATCAGGTAGAGCACATATTAGAAGATAAAAGTAAATGTTTTTCGCCTGCATGCTAACCCGACGGGCGCAAAGAGCAGAAGTTAGAATATTGCAACCACGTTAAAGTACTCTCCCATAGACGTCAATGGAGAGAGAAAAGTGAAAATAAAAAACCCAAACGTGCACACTAACCCAAATCTTCATAAGCCCCCTACTCTAATAACCCCTAACCCGCCGCATAACCCACTGCATAGTCCCCACTACACTATTAACCCCTAAAACTCTGCATAGCCCACTGAATAGTCCCCACTACACTATTAACCCCTAAACCTCTGCATAGCCCACTGCAAAGGCCCCACTACACTAATAACCCCCAACCCGCTGCATAACCTACCGCAAAGTCCCTACTACAATAAAAAAAGGTACTGTCAGGTTTTTTTTATAATTTTTTTACAGGTAAAGTTAGTTTTTTGGGGGGCAAATTAAGGGGTGTTAGGTTAGTGGGTTAGCTGGTTAGGGGGTTTTAATGTAATATGTGGATATTTTGCAGAGGTTGTGGAGGTTTAGGGGTTAATAGAGTAGTGGGTTATTTTGTGATATGGGTTGATAGTATAGAGGGGTAGTTTGTGTTGGGAGTATGTGGCAGTTTAGGGGTTAATTTTGTAGCGGTGGAGTTTAAGGTGGGGGTTGTGGTGGCATAGGGGTTAATAGTGTAGAGGGGTAGTTTGTAATGTGGGGGTATGGTGGTTTATGGGTTCATAGAGTAGTTTAGTGCAACCTTTCAAATCGCGTAAATGTGAGTGATCACATTTACTTTTAACTTGTAATACGAGCGGACATTGCTGCTTAGTGCCAGCCCATAGAAAATATGGGGAGCATAAATTAACGCAAGTTTGCACAACCAAATTTGCAGTAATTTGAACAGCGCACCACTTGTAATATGGATTTGAAGAACACCGCGATCTTGCGATTGCGTTTACGCTCCATGCACTAACGATAGCGTTCCACTTGTAATCTGGCTCTTATAGTGGTAAGAAGGAAGAACTGCCCTTGAGTCAAAAACAGATACTTTATAATGTATGAACACAAATGCTTTTACTTAAATTACTGGTATGTTTTAATAAAAAGAGGCTTGTTTATAAAAACACAGTCTGCATGGGAATATATTTAAAGTCAAACTCATCAATACCTTCTATAAAACATTTATAAGGATGTTCTTCTATATTACATCACTAAATAATCTAAACTTGATTTCAATTACCAGCTAATGACAACTTTTTGGAAAACTTTAATAATGTTTACACAAGGGTGTGTCTGGTCTTGTGAGCGATACTTCTTTAGCTTTATTGTGTCTGGTCCAGTCAACCACTGAATGCACTGATATAAAATTGTGCTACATGTATATATTGTTTTGTCTTTACTGTTCTTTACGTGACATTGTAGAGAATTAGTAATGTCTACAATTTTTTAAAAAAAACTGCCTTTAATTTCCGGGAATTCACAAATTAATGTAAAACAATATTTAAATGCTGCGTTTCCTTAGATCATCAATGGCTTTTGTGCAATCAAACTGTAGCACACCAAAGATTACAAGTAGTTTTATTACATATTATTTTCATTGGGTGCTGCTATACCACAATTGTGATATTATTTTGTTAATTTCACAATTAGGTTTCCTTATATCAGACTGAAAGCAACCTAAAATTAAATATGGACTATAAACAATATTTAATCCTCCAGACTAATTTACCCCTAATACTAATATACTAATAGCTGATCAGATCTCCTTAAAGGGACAGTAAAGCTAAAATTAAACTTTTATGATATGCAACATATTACCCATAGCCAAACACTGTAATATATGAATTCCAACTTTTGAGATCCTCACATCCAGAACATCTTAATCATCTCCAAGTTAATTACATTTAAAAAAAACAGACATTCTTCTTTATTCCAAAAAGCAAGCAACAGACCCCTTAAAGGATACAGGGTACAATTGGTTTCCCCTTAATGTGTTCCCAATGCCTTGTTCTACCAGCTGAGTATAGAATGTATGGGAAATTGCTCATTTATGTTTCTTTTTGTAAATTAATCAGATGGATTCGCTCTTTTAAACCATAATCCATCAAAATAGGCTTAAGCTTGCAGAGAGATTAGACATCTTTATCGTATTACTCAAATACTTCGCTTTCTTATCTCTGTCTCTATACAATACTTAGAACGAACAATTGAAAATTAATATTTTAGAACGTTATTTCTCCTACTCCCCACTGGGGGCGTAATTTCTTCTTCTGGCTGTGTTTACCTACAGGTAGATTACGAGTTGTGCGTTCGTGTTTTAACGCTGAATAAATGGTCATTTCAGCGTTGCAACAAGTTTTGCGGGAAGGCTTAAAAGCTTGTGTTACACCCTATAACGACAAGATCCGTACCGCCATCTGAGAGCAGTAGTTATGAGTTTTATGCAACAAAACTGTTACATAAAATTTATAACTAAACTGTTACAAAGTACACTAAACACCCATAAACTACCTATTAACCCGTAAACCAAGACCCTCCCGCATCACAAATACTATATAAAAGTTAAAAACCCCTAATCTGTCGCTCGCCACATCGCCGCCACTAATAAAATGTATTAACCCCTATTCTGCCGCTCCCTGACATCGTCATCACTATAATAAAGTTATTAACCCCTAAACCGCCACCCTACCGCATCGTAAACACTATTTAAATATTATTAACCCCTAATCTGCTATCCGCACACATTGCCCCCACTATACAAAAGTTATTAACCCCTATTCGTCCGCTCCCCGCCACCGCCGCCACAATAATAAACCTATTAACCCCTAAACTGCCAACCCCCACAACGAAATATACTAAATTAAACTATTAACCCCTAAACCAAAAGCCCCCACATCACAATAAACTAATTTAAACTAGTAACCCCTAGGTACTCATGCTTGTATAAGACGACAATCTTTCCCCCTTTATCTGATCCTTGTATCACTACGTTATTAGAGTTCTGTAATGTCTGTAATGTCTGATATATTAACGTTTAGTTAAATTGTCACCCTTATGTGATTTCCAATCAATACTGGCATGTAAATCTTTTAATTTCAGTTCCACGGTTTTTTGAAAAATTTCAATGGCACTAGACCTGGTCTGTACTGGGTAAAATTCTGATTTACTTCTCAGTTTATGTTATATTGGATATAGCGCCAAAGACCAAGCACACCTATAGCTCTGAACAAAGGCTGACTAGCTAGCCTAGAGAAAGATATTAGTAAGTGTATGTGTTCAAAGCGTCTTAAATAGGCTAGCTGTAAACGAAGAGGTGGTGTACTAAAAACAAGTTTAATTACAAACTTCCTTAATATCACATGTAAAATGTGAGTAGCATGATACAATATGAGCTACAAAATACAATGGAATACAATAAAATTCAATAAAAACTTTGGCTAGCTTGGAGATATTCTCTTAGGCCTAGATTTGGAGTTCGGCGGTAAAAGGGCTGTTAACGCTCCGCGGGCTTTTTTCTGGCCGCACCATAAAATTAACTCTGGTATCGAGAGTTCAAACAAATGCTGCGTTAGGCTCCAAAAAAGGAGCGTAGAGCATTTTTACCGCAAAAGCAACTCTCGATACCAGAGTTGCTTACGGACGCGGCCGGCCTCAAAAACGTGCTCGTGCACGATTCCCCCATAGGAAACAATGGGGCTGTTTGAGCTGAAAAAAAAACCTAACACCTGCAAAAAAGCAGCGTTCAGCTCCTAACGCAGCCCCATTGTTTCCTATGGGGAAACACTTCCTACGTCTGCACCTAACACTCTAACATGTACCCCGAGTCTAAACACCCCTAGCCTTACACTTATTAACCCCTAATCTGCCGCCCCCGCTATCGCTGACCCCTGCATATTTTTTTAAACCCCTAATCTTCCGCTCCGTAAACCGCCGCCACCTACGTTATCCCTATGTACCCCTAATCTGCTACCCCTAACACCGCCGACCCCTATATTATATTTATTAACCCCTAACCTGCCCCCCACAACGTCGCCGACACCTGCCTACACTTATTAACCCCTAATCTGCCGAGCGGACCTGAGCGCTACTATAATAAAGTTATTAACCCCTAATCCGCCTCACTAACCCTATCATAAATAGTATTAACCCCTAATCTGCCCTCCCTAACATCGCCGACACCTAACTTCAATTATTAACCCCTAATCTTCCGATCGGAGCTCACCGCTATTCTAATAAATGGATTAACCCCTAAAGCTAAGTCTAACCCTAACACTAACACCCCCCTAAGTTAAATATAATATTTATCTAACGAAATAAATTAACTCTTATTAAATAACTTATTCCTATTTAAAGCTAAATACTTACCTGTAAAATAAATCCTAATATAGCTACAATATAAATTATAATTATATTATAGCTATTTTAGGATTAATATTTATTTTACAGGCAACTTTGTAATTATTTTAACCAGGTACAATAGCTATTAAATAGTTAAGAACTATTTAATAGTTACCTAGTTAAAATAATAACAAATTTACCTGTAAAATAAATCCTAACCTAAGTTATAATTAAACCTAACACTACCCTATCAATAAAATAATTAAATAAACTACCTACAATTACCTACAATTAACCTAACACTACACTATCAATAAATTAATTAAACACAATTCCTACAAATAAATACAAAAAATAAAAAAGAACTAAGTTACAGAAAATAAAAAAATATTTACAAACATAAGAAAAATATTACAACAATTTTAAACTAATTACACCTACTCTAAGCCCCCTAATAAAATAACAAAGCCCCCCAAAATAAAAAATTCCCTACCCTATTCTAAATTAAAAAAGTTACAAGCTCTTTTACCTTACCAGCCCTGAACAGGGCCCTTTGCGGGGCATGCCCCAAGAATTTCAGCTCTTTTGCCTGTAAAAAAAAACATACAATACCCCCCCCCCAACATTACAACCCACCACCCACATACCCCTAATCTAACCCAAACCCCCCTTAAATAAACCTAACACTAAGCCCCTGAAGATCTTCCTACCTTGTCTTCACCATCCAGGTATCACCGATCCGTCCTGGCTCCAAGATCTTCATCCAACCCAAGCGGGGGTTGGCGATCCATAATCCGGTCCAGAAGAGGCTCCAAAGTCTTCCTCCTATCCGGCAAGAAGAGGACATCCGGACCGGCAAACATCTTCTCCAAGCGGCATCTTCGATCTTCTTCCATCCGGAGCGAAGTGGCAGGATCCTGAAGACCTCCAGCGCGGAACATCCATCCGGAACGACGACTGAACGACGAATGACTGTTCCTTTAAGGGACGTCATCCAAGATGGCGTCCCTCGAATTCCGATTGGCTGATAGGATTCTATCAGCCAATCGGAATTAAGGTAGGAATTTTCTGATTGGCTGATGGAATCAGCCAATCAGAATCAAGTTCAATCCGATTGGCTGATCCAATCAGCCAATCAGATTGAGCTCGCATTCTATTGGCTGTTCCGATCAGCCAATAGAATGCGAGCTCAATCTGATTGGCTGATTGGATCGGCCAATCGGATTGAACTAGAAATTCCTACCTTAATTCCGATTGGCTGATAGAATCCTATCAGCCAATCGGAATTCGAGGGACGCCATCTTGGATGACGTCCCTTAAAGGAACAGTCATTCGTCGTTCAGTTGTCGGTCCGGATGGATGTTCCGCGCTGGAGGTCTTCAGGATCCTGCCGCTTCGCTCCGGATGGAAGAAGATCGAAGATGCCGCTTGGAGAAGATGTTTGCCGGTCCGGATGTCCTCTTCTTGCCGGATAGGAGGAAGACTTTGGAGCCTCTTCTGGACCGGATTATGGATCGCCAACCCCCGCTTGGGTTGGATGAAGATCTTGGAGCCAGGACGGATCGGTGATACCTGGATGGTGAAGACAAGGTAGGAAGATCTTCAGGGGCTTAGTGTTAGGTTTATTTAAGGGGGGTTTGGGTTAGATTAGGGGTATGTGGGTGGTGGGTTGTAATGTTGGGGGGGGGTATTGTATGTTTTTTTTTACAGGCAAAAGAGCTGAAATTCTTGGGGCATGCCCCGCAAAGGGCCCTGTTCAGGGCTGGTAAGGTAAAAGAGCTTGTAACTTTTTTAATTTAGAATAGGGTAGGGAATTTTTTATTTTGGGGGGCTTTGTTATTTTATTAGGGGGCTTAGAGTAGGTGTAATTAGTTTAAAATTGTTGTAATATTTTTCTTATGTTTGTAAATATTTTTTTATTTTCTGTAACTTAGTTCTTTTTTATTTTTTGTACTTTAGCTAGTTTATTTCATTGTATTTATTTGTAGGAATTGTGTTTAATTAATTTATTGATAGTGTAGTGTTAGGTTAATTGTAGGTAATTGTAGGTAGTTTATTTAATTAATTTATTGATAGGGTAGTGTTAGGTTTAATTATATCTTAGGTTAGGATTTATTTTACAGGTAATTTTGTTATTATTTTAACTAGGTAACTATTAAATAGTTCTTAACTATTTAATAGCTATTTTACCTGGTTAAAATAATAACAAAGTTGCCTGTAAAATAAATATTAATCCTAAAATAGCTATAATATAATTATAATTTATATTGTAGCTATATTATGATTTATTTTACAGGTAAGTATTTAGCTTTAAATAGGAATAATTTATTTAATAAGAGTTAATTTATTTCGTTAGATAAAAATTATATTTAACTTAGGGGGGTGTTAGTGTTAGGGTTAGACTTAGCTTTAGGGGTTAATACATTTATTAGAATAGCGGTGAGCTCCGGTCGGCAGATTAGGGGTTAATAATTGAAGTTAGGTGTCGGCGATGTTAGGGAGGGCAGATTAGGGGTTAATGCTATTTATGATAGGGTTAGTGAGGCGGATTAGGGGTTAATACATTTATTATAGTAGCGCTCAGGTCCGCTTGGCAGATTAGGGGTTAATAAGTGTAGGCAGGTGTCGGCGACGTTGAGGGGGCAGATTAGGGGTTAATAAATATAATATAGGGGTCGGCGATGTTAGGGCAGCAGATTAGGGGTACATAGGGATAACGTAGGTGGCGGCGATTTGCGGTCGGAAGATTAGGGGTTAATTATTTTAAGTAGCTGGCGGCGACGTTGTGGGGGGCAAGTTAGGGGTTAATAAATGTAATACAGGGGTCGGCGGGGTTAGGGGCAGCAGATTAGGGGTACATAAGTATAACGTAGGTGGCGGTCGGCAGATTAGGGGTTAAAAATTTTAATCGAGTGGCGGCGGTGTGGGGGGACCTCGGTTTAGGGGTACATAGGTAGTTTATGGGTGTTAGTGTACTTTAGGGTACAGTAGTTAAGAGCTTTATAAACCGGCGTTAGCCAGAAAGCTCTTAACTCCTGCTATTTTCAGGCGGCTGGAATTTTGTCGTTAGAGCTCTAACGCTCACTTCAGAAACGACTCTAAATACCGGCGTTAGAAAGATCCCATTGAAAATATAGGCTACGCAAATGGCGTAGGGGGATCTGCGGTATGGAAAAGTCGCGGCTGAAAAGTGAGCGTTAGACCCTTTAATCACTGACTCCAAATACCAGCGGGCGCCCAAAACCAGCGTTAGGAGCCTCTAACGCTGGTTTTCACGGCTACCGCCGAACTCCAAATCTAGGCCTTAGTGATTTAAAAGCGAGACGCTTCCCAGCCATGTTGAATATTTACTGTTTTTGTTTGAAACTCCCTGTGATTTACTTTTATTAGTTTTTATGCTGCCCCTGAGGCTCTACAGTTAAAAATCCCTACTCCTATGGAAAATATTGGAGGGCCCTTGCAGTTGGGAAACTTGGTTCACAGGCTATGAGACTGTTATATATCATTAGCCACTGGTGTGGGGTAAATTTAAAGAACATTACTCTGGAACTGTTTATTACTCATCTTCTCTTCACTACTTTAAGTGCTTATATCTTTATGCCTATATGCAATTTGTTAACCCTTACTCTACAATATGCTCTGAAATCCCCCATATGTTATTTCTAGGGCCACCTTACCACTGAGGTGCGATAATTATATTTATGTTGATGCCATTTCATTTAAAGCTGCACCTTACATGCTATACGCCATTCTATTTCTTTGTTACTAGATATCATATACTATAGAGAAATCAACTACCCATAACAGAAGTTGAGCTCATTGTTATACCAGTCCATTTGTAGGCTTCTAATCCAGTTATGTCCATCAAAGTTGAATTACCTCATTACATGGTAGCAGCTCACTACAAGTTGAATATATTACTCAGGGTTGCCTAATGTGCTATAAAGACGGCTACTTGTGGTCTACTGTATTATGTGATTGTGTATGTGCAACAGTGAGTTTTACAGTAAAAGCCCCAAGTGTGGAGCTACAATATTATATGTTTATAGACTAATTCAAGCTGTTCCCTGGAAAATCTGTTTGTGCCCTGCTATGTTTTTTTTGTTTTTTTTATTTTCACTGGGGCACTAATAGACACTGAATGTAATGCTACCTATCTGTATTTCTGTCTATGCTTGAATGGGGCCAGCTTATCATCCCTCTAGTTATTTATTTTATTACATTATATGTACAGGCTCCTCATTGTTTGCATATATGGTGAGATTACCAGAATTTAAACATTTCATCACATAATTCTTCTAAGTTTGCAGGCCCCCATGCTTCATGTATGGGCATTGTGCTTGGAAGAAGTTTGTGTGCATGTCTTCTCGTTGCCGGTAGCCGGGGCGGCGTGATGATTGTGCCCAACAAATATATGGCTCTATAAAATAGTCTTAGATATAACTTTTCACCACAATGCCTGGTATTGTACATAAATAATGTTCTAATTGTTCACTTTGTGCTAAAGTTATAGATTTGATCTCGATTACCTATCTGCATTTGTTGTGTAACCATGGCATACTCCTGTGCTATCAATATTATTTATATTTGCATATATATACAGGAGAGCTGTAACCGTACTGCTAACTAATACCTATCCTATGCTATGATCTCAGTCTCTTCAGGATGTCATTTTTTCTAGCAATACTTTGGGCATAGCTATCCTGTGAGGCATAATCTTAACTCAAGACCTATGATACGCTTCTGACGCAGGCTGGCCCTGCATCAACATTGCCATTATTTCAGGTCTACTCACTTGCAATACCCTTAATGCAACATTACTCTAGTTTAGAGTTCATTTATCTCTACTTTCCCCATAGCCATTCATATGCTTATAAGGCCTTACACAGAGACATAATGAGCCCCCATCTACAGGGAGTGCAGAATTATTAGGCAAGTTGTATTTTTGAGGATTAATTTTATTATTGAACAACAACCATGTTCTCAATGAACCCAAAAAACTCATTAATATCAAAGCTGAATAGTTTTGGAAGTAGTTTTTAGTTTGTTTTTAGTTATAGCTATTTTAGGGGGATATCTGTGTGTGCAGGTGACTATTACTGTGCATAATTATTAGGCAACTTAACAAAAAACAAATATATACCCATTTCAATTATTTATTTTTACCAGTGAAACCAATATAACATCTCAACATTCACAAATATACATTTCTGACATTCAAAAACAAAACAAAAACAAATCAGTGACCAATATAGCCACCTTTCTTTGCAAGGACACTCAAACGCCTGCCATCCATGGATTCTGTCAGTGTTTTGATCTGTTCACCATCAACATTGCGTGCAGCAGCAACCACAGCCTCCCAGACACTGTTCAGAGGGGTGTACTGTTTTCCCTCCTTGTAAATCTCACATTTGATGATGGACCACAGGTTCTCAATGGGGTTCAGATCAGGTGAACAAGGAGGCCATGTTATTAGATTTTCTTCTTTTATTCCCTTTCTTGCCAGCCACGCTGTGGAGTACTTGGACGCATGTGATGGAGCATTGTCCTGCATGAAAATCATGTTTTTCTTGAAGGATGCAGACTTCTTCCTGTACCACTGCTTGAAGAAGGTGTCTTCCAGAAACTGGCAGTAGGACTGGGAGTTGAGCTTGACTCCATCCTCAACCCGAAAAGGCCCCACAAGCTCATCTTTGATGATACCAGCCCAAACCAGTGCTCCACCTCCACCTTGCTGGCGTCTGAGTCGGACTGGAGCTCTCTGCCCTTTACCAATCCAGCCACGGGCCCATCCATCTGGCCCATAAAGACTCACTCTCATTTCATCAGTCCATAAAACCTTAGAAAAATCAGTCTTGAGATATTTCTTGGCCCAGTCTTGACGTTTCAGCTTGTGTGTCTTGTTCAGTGGTGGTCGTTTTTCAGCCTTTCTTACCTTGGCCATGTCTCTGAGTATTGCACACCTTGTGCTTTTGGGCACTCCAGTGATGTTGCAGCTCTGAAATATGGCCAAACTGGTGGCAAGTGGCATCTTGGCAGCTGCACGCTTGACTTTTCTCAGTTCATGGGCAGTTATTTTGTGCCTTGGTTTTTCCACACGCTTCTTGCGACCCTGTTGACTATTTTGAATCAAACGCTTGATTGTTCAATGATCACGCTTCAGAAGCTTTGCAATTTTAAGAGTGCTGCATCCCTCTGCAAGATATCTCACTATTTTTTACTTTTCTGAGCCTGTCAAGTCCTTCTTTTGACCCATTTTGCCAAAGGAAAGGAAGTTGCCTAATAATTATGCACACCTGATATAGGGTGTTGATGTCATTAGACCACACCCCTTCTCATTACAGAGATGCACATCACCTAATATGCTTAATTGGTAGTAGGCTTTCGAGCCTATACAGCTTGGAGTAAGACAACATGCATAAAGAGGATGATGTGGTCAACATACTCATTTGCCTAATAATTCTGCACTCCCTGTATTTCGTTCAAGCAATCAACTACAGTAGCTGACCCAATTGCAATCTCTTACAGATGCAATTGATTGACATACCTAGAAATTACTCAGATGTTTTATCGGCTTCTCATGTATATCTTACCACCTCCTACCCCCCACCCCATATAATAAACCTCCTTTTACAGGAGGGTTAAATACGCAGTTTTTCTTGCACATACCGCACCCTATTTCCCTTCTTTACTAGCAAAATCTTGCAGTTTATCAAGATATTTAGAATGTTCCGAAACATAACAAAGTTTGAAGATGTAGCTTGAATATTCCTAAATGTTTCAGAAGCTTATATAAGTTGAAAATTTTATTCTAATTTGCCATAGGTTCAAGAGAGACCATTTTTATCACTCTATTTCCTCTAGACATCATTTTAGATGGCAGGAGTCCAAAAGTGGCTTCTTTTATTAGGAGAGGAAAATACTATAAAGTAGAAAATGAGGTTTCAGTTTTGCCTGTTACATATAAATATAGAGATGTTGCTTTGGGTTTTCTCATGACAAATCTTTACCTGCATGTGGCTATAGCATAGTTTTGAACTCCTAAGTAATGTCATAGTTTAAAAGAATGTTTCTGAATACCTATGTAACATGTTTATTTGATGTTTATTTGATGATGCTTTGTCAATAACCTCAATAAAAAACCTATTTAAAAAAAAAAATTCAATAAAAACTTAAATAAAAATGTGGATCTACAATATCACAATTTAAGAATTGTTACATCCGTATGAAGTATAGAAGTGTAAACATGAGATTCTAATAAAGGTTAAGAACTGATGCTGGTTAAGGGGCAGATATTCCCTTACAAATGATGGAATTAAAATGTATGTGTTGCAGTGTTAACACCTGTCCATAAATTGTGGATGGTATTAATTGCCTGATGGTACTAAATTGGCTGTTGAAATGAAATAATGCTTACCAGCTGTGGTCTGGTAAGCATTATTTCATTTCAACACCCAATTTAGTACCATCTACACTATTGTTATTTATTTTTTTAGGACACTGACAACACTATACTAAGTAAAACTATAGGAACCTATATCCAGGCCCAAAGGTTCTCACCATCAAGAACAGGATTTCCAATTTACCCACTGGGATAAACTTAGTGACCGTCAAGTGGCTTCTCACCACCAGGAACTCACATTGCTAAGGAATAAGGCTCTTTTTGATTGACTTCAATTTTACACATTATTTGTTCACACAGACTAAGTGCAAATCATTTGCCCACACTAACTGAGTGCACCATTGGATTACAACCCCAAGACTTTGTTTCCTTTTTTGCCACATTTTTACTTCACACTTATTTTTCCACCAAGATTTTTTCATTCTTTCATTTTTTAACTATTTTTCCACTAAGACTTTTTTATACATTCCAATTCACAGTCATTTGGAATTTTTTTCAACACACTCTTTTTACAATTGTGATCACCTTTTATTTCATATTTTAAATCATTTTCAAATCATTTTTTATTAATTTTTATTCACCTTTTTTTTGGTTTCACTTCTGAACTAATTTTTATTAATTGGCACATACAGTCGACTGTCAACCAATTCCTACAGGCAATTAATACCATCCGCAATTTATGGACAGGTGTTAAAACTGCAACACATACATTTTAATTCCATCATTTGTAAGGGAATATCTACCCCTTAACCAGCATCAGTTCTTAACCTTTATTAGAATCTCATGTTTACACTTCTATAATTCATACAGATGTAACAATTCTTAAATTGTGATATTGTGGATCCACATTTTTATTTCATTTTTTATTGAATTTTATTGTATTCCATTGTATTTTGTAGCTCATATTGTATCATGCTACTCAAATTTTACATGTGATATTAAGGAAGTTTGTAATTAAACTTGTTTTTTGTACATCACCCCTTCGTTTACACCTAGCCTATTTAAGGCGCTTTGAACACATACAGTACACTTACTAATTACTTCTCAGTTTACTAATGTCAATTTTAATAAAATCACCTACTCTCCCTTCCGATTGATGGTCTCTTTCCAAGGACAACAAATCAAGTTCTGCACATTTATCTAGAAAATCACCAGATGTCACTGTGTCTCTATCTGTTACAATACAAACAGGGTTAGTTTCAATATGGTTAGCCCCCCAAAAAATGTTTCTTCAGGACTAAGATCCGAACGAACCTATTTAAATCTACAAGGGTATTAAAGAGGTCAAAGTGTGTAGAGGGTGCAAAGTTAAGACCTAGTGAGAGGACACACAATTGATCATATGTCAACACTTTTGTAGACAGATTAACAACATTTTCACACTTTTCTAGATGTATTTCCTGTATTGACCCCCCCCCCCCACCTCGTTTTCTGGAGATATTTGTGTGTCCTTTTCTGATGTTCTACTGAATCTATGCCCCCCTCTACGTATCTTTTTCTTCTTGGTTTCAGGGGGCCCTTCCCGTTTTTTAACGGGATATCAGTACTGGTACTGTGTGTATCTGCACTGTTTTCTAACACTTAAGAGGTAGTTAACCCTGCTTGTGGAGCCTGTTCCCCAGAAACTTCTAAATCTGAGGAGTCATAATGATATTCAGTGTCAGTGTCTGCAAAAGTTACTTTTTTTGCTAGATTGAGAAAAGCCTTCCTTAAACTGTCTACCTCTGCTTCTATTCTCAGAAAACGAAAATGTATACACTTTGTCATTGTCATTGTTATCCCTGAGTATTTTTTGTTTCTTAAACTGCCACAAATTTTGTCTAAAATCAACAATGACTTTCTGTATTTTCTCATCATACAATTTAAATTCTGACCCCTCAGAAAAACTCTTGTAATTTCTGCTTGTCAGAATTTCATTGTAAACGTAATTGTTTTTTATACTCAATCAAAAGATCAATTAAAGCCAAAGAACATTCAGTTAATATATTGTTCCATTTCTGAATAAAGTCCATATCAGTCACATGAAAAGAAGGAAACTTTTTTATTCACAGACCTTTTGGGATACGTTTAGCTTTTTTATAGATGTTAAACGTTTTAATGTCCAGTTCCAACCTAGAATCTTGCTTCAAAAGTTTATCCATTCTAAAAAACAAACTGTCAATATTCCCATTCTCTTCTTTTTCGATTCCATCATTGTTAAACAAGTCCTCACCGTCGCTACTATCCTCAACATCTAGCGTAAAAACAAAACTTGCTGTAGCCATTTTTAAAGGGAGTGTATATTGCCGAAAATCAGAATGCTTAATGCTTAATTCTGAAAGCTTAATAATCACTGACTTATAGGGTGAGCATTCAAGACACACAAGGTCCGTTTTTCACAGCGGCTTACAGGGCATGAATAGTAAAACCAAACAGTATTGGTAGTTTACTGTAGGCTAGGTTTTTTTTTTTTTTAAATAGTAGTGTTCGGATTGTTTTAGTGTGTATTTTAGTTTTCTTTAATTGGTAGTTAGTTTAATTTTAGTTTAATAGTTATATTAGTTTAATTGTTAGTTTAAACTTAGTTTTTTTAATTTGACAGGTAAGTTTTAATTTAATTTAAGATAGGGAAATTGTAATATAAAGTTAGGGGGGCATTAGGGTTAGGGGTTACTATTTTAAATTAGTTTATTGCAATGTGGGGGGCTTTCAGTTTAGGGGTTAATAGTTTAACTTAGTATATTTAGTTGTGGAGGCTTGTGGTTTAGGGGTTAATAGGTTTATTATAGTGGCAGCGGTATCAGGGAGTGGCGTAATAGGGGTTAATGAATTTTCATAGTGGCGGTGATGTCGGGAGCGGCAGATAAGGGGTTAATAATAATAACCTTATGTAGGTGTCGGCGATGTCGGGCGGCAGATTAGGGGTGTTTAGACGTGGTTTTTATGTTAGGTTTAAACTTAACTTTTTTTTCCCATAGACATCAATGGGGCTGCATTACTGAGCTTTTCATTCCGCGATCGCAGGTGTTATTTTTTTTTTCTAACACGCTCTCCCCATTGATGTCTATGGGGAAAGCGTGCATGAGCACGTCAAAGCAGCGCTTGTATTTTGTGCGGTATGGAGCTCAACGCAACCATATCGCACGCACAAGCCAGCTGTTTAAAAACTTGTAATGGCAGCGCTATGGAGGGTGAAATAACGCAGGTAAAATGGATCATTGGGAAAGGGGAAACAAATTTAGAGTACACTATCCTTTAAATTCGTCTGGACCTAGTTTAGGATTAACTCCTATTTATAGAAGTTTCAATCAATCTTGGTTGTTTATCTTGTTACCCAATCAAGATTTCTATAGGTAGATTCAGCGTAAAAAAATAGCTTCAGACTGCTCTGATTGATTTTAAAGGGCTAGCGGGAATAGTTACAATCACTCTTTATAGTGCTGGGGCTAGTTTACAGTTAGGGATAATTGTGGTGATAGGAAGTCATGTTTAGGGTTAATTGGTCACAGTGGTTATTGTCAGAAGATCCCTTGTGGCTGCATAAAATATTTCCATTATATGGTAAAATGCATATAGTGAGTTATCAATACTAATGATATGCTTGTGTCCTAATAAATAAAATGCATCAATTATTTTTAAAGGAAATATATGCTGCCAATTATAAAAAATATATGCTGTCAATAGATATTGTATTTTTCATAATGGCTCCATTATAATGATTTGCAAAGGCTATTTCCACATTTATTTATTTTTTAAATGAATCTAATTTTTTACATTCCATTTTCATATTATACATATACAGGTATTTGATTTTAAATTGAAAAAGTAATATAACTATTCACTTTGAACCACTGTGATTATATTTTAATTATTTGGGAATCATTCTTTCATATGATGAAAAGAAGAGCAAATTATAAACGGACAATCTGTTATTTTAACTCAATTCAGAGATTTTCATTTGCTCAGCAAGGGACAATCATAAATCTGCCAAAATCCAATGTTCTTATTTGCACAGATAATGCTTTGTTGTGTAAATGTAGATAACGTATTTATTTTCCATTCAGTTTTTCCAAATGTTAAAAATTGCAATTTGCAAAGAAGTAAATTGTGGAATCCTATGGTGATAAGCTCAAAATATTCCCTCCTGACTTGGCAAAATACTGATGAGAAAAATAAAATCTACAAAAAACAACCAAACTAACAAAAAAAATATAAAAAATAAAAATAAATAAAATTAAAAAACCCCAGAAAATATTACAAAGAAAATCTGATATATTTATATATATATTATTCTGCACGATAATGCAATGAAATGTGCTAAGAAATAATACCGTTGAGGGTAAAGTTAACACTACCTGGGTTAGTATGGCATTCAGACGCTCCGACTCGCAGTCTATCACCACCTGCCTGTCTTTGCTTTTGTCTAGATCCTGGAAGAGCAATCGATATCCCTCCTCTGTGGTGGTGAGAATGTTCACAGCTGTGACCTGCCAGTTTTTTTCAGCCGCTGTATCCAGCACCTTCTGCAGTACAGATAATCCTAAGAGTAGAGAAAGATATGATACAATCTTTAGATGTAATTAAATATTTTTAAACAGGGTTATAAAAGTCAATAGTTAAATTATTACCCTTAAAGTCATAGCATATACACTGGCTTTCCAAGGGTCTACACAAATATTTTTGGGGGCTAAAGTCTCTATTTTAATTGTGAAATTTTAAAATAGTGTAAAGAAGCTTTGGGTAGCTAAAAGGGACATAAAGCCAATTTGGACATGCTACTTGTTACTGCTTTGCAGTGTCTCTTCATATCACCTCTTTTGATGCCAGTTTAAGGAGAAATATGTAGCAGAATTAGGCTTGTGAAGTCTGGAGTGTGCACTTCTAATTCTCAGACTTGAAAAGCTCAAAATGTAATAAAATTATAGGAAAAGGGGACAAAATAAATAATTGTATTATATTTAAAAATATTTATGATATACACATTTAAAAAATTATTTTTATTTATAGTGTTTCCTTTTCCTTTGCTATTAGTTTCCTTTTATGAAACATAATGTCTTGTGTCATAACTTGATAATATTGAATTCTAACATTTTACAATCTAGTTGTCACAAGCTGTGATGTCACCTATGCAGAGAGGCTTACCATCTCTCCTCTCTTTTTCATCTTCCCCAAAATAAATTTTGAACTGCCTTGACTCACTGCTGCAACTACAATCCATATGACGAGCTACCCCAAACCTAATGTCTCTGCACCCTCAAATGTAGCCACCAATCAGCAGGCGCTACCAAGGTGCTGAAACAAAACTGGGCCTGCTTCAAAGCCTACATTCCTGCCTTTGCAAATAAAGATACCAAGAGAATGAAGAAAAATAACAGAAGTAAATTAAAAATTTGCTTAAAATTGCATGCTCTATCTGAATCATGAAAGTAAAAAATGTGGGTTTGGAATCAATTTTAAGTTCTTCAGAGCAGGACCCTAATCCTCCTGTACTAGTTTTGTTTCGTTTGTTATGCTTGTGTGTTTTATCACAAATCTTTGTCATTGTATATCCTTATCTCTGTACCCAGCGCTATAGACTTTTGCAGTGCTATACAAATAAATGATTATAATAATAATATACTGTAAGTAAATAAACCTATAGACCTACCTTCTTGTTTGCCACATGGCATTTATACATCTACTATCTAAATCAGAACATAGAAGGTAAGTCAAACACTTTTATGTCATTTATTTAACAAATGCTTCAAGCTTTTCATTTCTAATTTTTCTCCAATAGGTTAGATTTTAAAGGACATAAACAGTGATTGTATATTGGGGCTATAGATCCGAGTATACTATTTTAAAAATAGAACTCTGAAATTCAAAGTATTTTAACTCTTTTAACTTTGAGACTAAGACCTCCTAAATGTGCCAATCTCAAAGCTTTTACAAGTTATACAGCCTCAGCACACTACCGACTTTTATAACCCTTTAAAGGGACAGTCTACTCCAGAATTTGTATTGTTTAAAAAAGATAGATAATCCCTTTATTACCCATTTCCCAGTTTTGCATAACCAACATAGTTATATTAATAAACTTTTTACTTCTGTAATTACCTTGTATCTAAGCCTCTACAGACTGGCCCTTTTGACCGAATTGCATTTTAACCAATCAGTGCTGACTCATAGGTAACTGCACAGTGAGCACAATGTTATCTATATGGCACACATGAACTAGGACTGTCTAGCAGTGAAAAGCTAGTTAAGAGGTAGTATTCAATGGCTTAGAAATTAGCAAAAGAGCTCACCTAGGTTTAGCTTTCAGCAAAGAATGCCAAGCAAACAAAGCAAATTAGATGATAAAAGTAAATTGGAAAATTCTTTAAAATGGCATGCCCTATATAAATCATGAAAGTTTAATTTTGACTTGACTGTCCCTTTAAGTATTTCCCTGCTTGCCTGATTGCAGCTGTCCTGTTAGTATATTTCAGGGCTGTAATTGAGAAATACTGACATTTTTGCTGGCACCAACTAACAAAGCTATAGATATGGAAATGCATTCTAATAAACACATGATTACATTTTTTAGGTTATAAACCCAAACTTTTTACCTCGGTCTGCATCATAAATATAAACAAATTTTTTCCATTTATAGTACTCAATGACACTGATTAGAGCATCTTGGAGCTCCGGCCTTAATTGCAGGACAAACTGATTGGAAGTGGCTACTGGAAAGCTGGGAGTAATAAAGCAGACGTGTAGAGCACCACAGAATGAAGTCAACATGTTGACCGTCTTCCTATCATAGAATCCGAAAATAGAGTAAACTCCTTTGGAAAACTGAGAACAAACTGGAAGAAAAAAAAGGGGGGAATTTAGTTAGAAAGGTTGAACATAAACACAATAAAACTTCAGTTATAATAATCATGATTATTTATTAAAAAACAAGTTTAAAAAGTTAGGCTGTATTTAAAGACATTCAAGTAGATGCTAAGACACAACTAAAGAATCAAATTAGGAAGAAACAGAATCCAGAGTCAACAAATTCTAATTTTTCTTGGTTTATTTATTGTCATAAATTAATCTTCATTGGAGGGTTACTCTTGTTAAGATGAGAGACTTTATAGCTACAAGGCTGGAGCTATTGGATCTTTCTTCTATATCCGTTGAAAAGGGACTGTTTTCTCCCAGTAGATGGCATCCCTGCCTATTCCCTCTCTTTGGATAAGTTTCACTTAGTGGATTCTGGAATCCTTAGCCATAATTTCACCATTGCTTTCATGTAACTTGTTTATAGTATTTTTGATTCTGTAGGAGAATAATTCATTTTTGCATCTAATTGATATTGTGAAGTTTGAATTTACATAAAGATATTTTTGGAAATTAAAAAAGCAAACAGTCCAAAAAACAATAGCTTAGGAAATAGCGATGCTATTCCTGTATTTTATAAACCAATTTAAAAAAAAAAGGAAAGAAAAATATTGGATTTTAATTAAAGGAACATTAAACTGCTGGGTACAACTGCAGTAATAGGGCTACCATGCTATTATTTTCTCCTGTGCCTACAGAACTCCTCATACCGGTTCTTAATTTAACCCTGTACAGGTGTTGGTTAGTAAAGTTCAGCACCTTTACACTAGGTGCCGCCATTTTGGAGTTTGGGTATTCCTGTACCCTGTGACAGAAATGGTGCACATTCACAGATCAGTGGTATTTTTTACCTTTTTGACTAACCCTATTATGCATTTTAGTTTTGAGTACACACTATAGAGTGGAAGCTGTACATTTTACAGTGGCGGCATTGCTTTATAAAATATCTGAGAGCTTTTTTTGTATTTGTTATGTAACTTTTAGACTGTGTAAAAGAAAAATGTCAAAAAAGTAACTTTTGCTTTCTATAGTGTGAGGTAATTCAAAAGTGCAAGGTAGAACTGTCAGAAAGTCAGCAAGGTCACTGATCTGGGAACGCGCACTTGTTCTGACACAGAGTGCAACAATACATGCATACCAAGGTGGCGGTGCCCAGTATAAAGATGCAGAACATTACCAACTGGCATCTTTAGGGCCAGATTACAAGTGGAGCGTTATTTAACATTTCCACTAGAGGGTTAACCGCATTGTAAGTAACATTTTTGTACGTTGGTTTGCCCTCGTATTGCAAGTTGAAAGTAAAAAGTTATCATTTGCGCACTAACTAAGCATAAAAAGCTGAACTAACAATAGTGCATGCACAAAAACGTATTCCTCCATAAAAGTCAATGGAGCAAAAAAGGGGACAAAAACACCCTACTCATGTGCAAACCCGATCGCATATTCTCAAGTGCGCTAGCCTGACATGAAAATATGAATATTTCACAGTCACATAGAAGAATATGTTCTATTTATTTATAAATACATACATATATATATATATATATAATAGTATTTTGCACAAATATATATTTATACCTATATATCTACAGTATATGATTATATATAGGTATAGATATATACAGATATATATATAAATATATATTTATATATTTATATAAATATCTATTAAAAATACTTAGAACATATTTCCCTATGTGCAGAATATTGGAATGTGAACTATTTACAGTAAATACACAGTATAACAATTTATTAAATATGAATATTGTATAAATATGGTTTTACATGTTTTCATCTACTTAACTGCAAAGGGCTCCAATGCACTTACATATATATCAATTGTACACACACACACACACACATATATATATATATATATATATATATATATATATATATATATATATATATATATATATATATATATATATATATATATATATATATTAAGGCCTTGAAATTTCCAATGGTCCCGGATGACTGCCGAAAACTTAGAAATTTGATTTTTTCCTATCTTTTTTTTTTTTTTTTAAATAATCTTTTATTGAGGATTGTTAAAAAACATAAGGCAAAAATAAACATTTTGACCACTTACAGACCTATAAAATCTCAACAACGTTACACAACAATGTATTGTCAACACAGAATGTGAAAATGTAACAAAAATTCAGTCAAATTCAGCTGAGTGGAATTTTCATTTTATATATTTATACAACATAATATAAGTAGCTATTATTAAGGCCACTACTTGGCCAACTAAACCAGAAACAAATCTTGATAGCTACAATTATGACCTAAATTGATTCACACGTAACATAACTAAGGGTCCATAGAGGCCTATACAAACACAAGAGATATAGTTGGGAATACTCTTCTACATAGTTAGATAAGTATACAATCCAACTATCTAATTGACCCGTTGAGGTTAGAGGTCTTGTCAGGGGCGAAACTACAGGGGGTGCAGAGGTTGCAATTGTGACTGAACACCCAAGGGTGGGGGCCCAGCTTAAAAAATAAAACAAATTTTTACAATAAAAAACGTTGACCTGCACGGATATCATGTGAGTGTGACATGATGCTTAACTAGTGTCTCTGACTACAGGGGTTAGTGTTTCTGTTTCACCCATTGGTGTTTATGTGTGTGTGTGTGTGTGTGTGTGCGTGTGTGTATGTATGTATGTGACTGTGTGTGTATTTATGTATTTATGCATGTGTGTGTGTGTGTATGTTTGTAGAACAGGTAAATTGCAGACCTTTTTTTCTTACTACAGCATGGGGGAGCGGGGGGTAAACAGTGTCAGTCTATACAATACCACTATATACAGTACGGGGGGGCTGGACGATATCACAGACTACTGTGGTCACTTTATAAAGTACTGGGGCGGGTAGGATCAGGTCAGCCATCTCACGGGCAGATTAAAGACTGTGTCACTGACTCACTATATAAAGTACTGGTGGGTTAAACGGTGTCACTATATACAGTAATAGGGGGTCAGACCATCTCACAGACTGTGGACACAGGGTACCTCCTTTTGCAGACATGTAATCTAATTCACATTTTTTTTCCTGTGTTAAATATATATAAAAAAAAAGATATATATCAAATTCACTTTTTTTGGGGGGGGTGGGGGGGCCCTTCTTAGATTCTTGCACCTGGGCCCTGTGGTTTCTAGTTATGCCTCTGAGTCTTGTATTTTATTGCAGAGTAGATGAGAGAGGGGGGATATCAGTGGATATGCGCCGCTATGTGAATATAGTGATCATATATTACTATACTATAATATACTAGAGGGATTAGTAGTTGACGTTCACTTTACAACGGGTAAACACCGCTTGATGTAGTATAGTTTTAATCTGTACCGCTAATACATAGCTAAAGATAATTAATGAGAGTTAGTTCTCCATCTTCCTGATTAAGGACAACAATGTTAACTTGACTATGTCTAAGAGGGTGAAACAGGGATGCTGGGTTATGAGCTAAATTATACTATTGTTGCCAAGGAGTTAAGCCTAACATTCATGGTATCCCACAAAAGGTATACGTGTATGTCTCTCTAAGAAGTTTCCTGTGTGTTTAACTTAAATGTAAACCATCCTGAACTAATATTGCTTGTTTCCACCTTATGTAATTCAACTACAGGTTAATGGGGATAAAGTGATGTTTTGGAGTAGGCTATAGTAGTTTGTATGTAGCTTTCCAGTTCCAAACCTATAATAAATCATAAGTAACATACAATATAAATATTGAAATTGGGAGATCAAAAGATATAGTAGCCCCGTACCCAACTCCTGCCATGGTGCTAGTGCTTGAAGTGTAAAATGCGTAAGTAACTTAACACTACAAGACAAGCTGAGAACGTTGCAACACATACACAACACAATAAAAAGCCTCCAAAAAGCCATATTAATTAGCTATAGTAAAGAACTTACATACAATAGAAACACGATATTAAGTTATACCAATACTATTGAGATAACGGTAGAGATAAAATCAGCTAAGTGTCTCTGGTCTTGAGATGGGATATGATCCGGTTCATTCTGTAGCTTGCCTCATCTCAAGATTCCCCGGTCAGGTTAGTGTCCCACAGTATGCCCCAACGGCCAATATGTGACCCTCTCATAGCTAAATTTAAATTAAGTTAGCCCACACCTGTTCTCTGAGGGGCTCTTACCAGGCTATTTTTGCTATTAAGCATACTATTACCCCTTCAGCTAAGAATGAATTGTGTTAAACTTATAAAACATAAATGTATTTTTATTTTGAAAACAGAACTTATTTTTATGAAATTAAAATTACCTTAAAATATTCACAGTTAATTAAAAACAAAAACAAAATTTTTTTTTTGTGAAATTGCTGCCAATTGCTTTTCTGTAACCACAAATGAAACAACTAAAAACAACTTTAAACTCAAAGGGCCACATTACAAGTTGGGCACTTGAGTGCAAATTGTGCTCAAATTTTAACATGGCCGGATTATCGTGCATATTAGAAGTTGAAAGTGAATGTTAGCATGCAACCAAAACCCGATGCATACTAACTTATGGGGGTTGAATTATCAAGGGCGCTGCTCCTTAACTTGTCGGCTGCTTCTGAGGCTGCGGGCATCAATCCACACGATCACATACGATCGGGTTGATTGACACCCCCTGCTAGCAGCCAATTGTCCTTGAATCTGCAGGGGGGCGGCATTGCACAAGCAGTTCACTAGAACTGGCTGTGCAATGTTAAATGCCGACAGCGTATGCTGTCAGCATTCAGCGATGTCTGGCGGACATGATATGCTACAGCGTATCATGTCTGCCAGACATTGATAAATCGGCCACCAGGACTTTGGCTATCGCAACCGTGTTAACTTCTCCCCATGGAGTGCACTGAATTAAAAAAAACAACTAACACTTATTGCTCGAGCGCTAACCTGACATGCATTAGACCTACGTTGCTAAAACCAAAGTGAATTATGAATATTTCACATACACCTGTTTGTTTTAAAACATATATCACATACACATATTTAGACATAAAATATACATTATAGCCATTTCCAGTCAAATACCTTGTCATATATGATATACCTTTTAACCCTTATAAAAACATTTTTATAATACTTAAATGCAATATTTTATCAGAACGTGTATATATAAGTGTAATAAATTATTTTAATGTACTTTTGTTGTTTTTGGTGAACTTTTTATTTTTTATTTTTACCCTTTATGCTAGGTCTGACCTGTGCTAACTTTAGCATGCCACTTGTAATCCAGACCCAAATATTTACATTTAAATGTTTTTTTGCAAGCACATTTGTTTTTGTTCTTTGAACAATATGTGAAATTTTACAACTGTAATGTAAACATCAGAACATAAGCTAGCCACTGACTCACTGGATAATGGCAAAAAAAGTATTGCACATTTTCACTTCTCATTGATTAAAGATAATAAAAAAAGTGTATGCTAGTTGTTCTCATCATTCTCAACATCTCATCATTTTTAAAACCCACTTTGCCCTAGTACAGAATTTAAGACAGGGTCCATGGGGTCAATTTATCATTGTGCGGACGGATATGATCCGCTATAGGGAACCATGTCTGCCGCATACACTGTCAGCCTTTTTTCATTGCACCAGCAGTTCTGGTGAACCGCTGGTGCAATACCGCCCCCCTGCAGATTTGCAGCCAATCAGACGCTAGCAGGGGGTGTCAATCCTTCAGGCTCGCCGGAAACATTTGTCTAAAAAAATGTTTTACCCTTTCTATGCACATACAATCGCACATATATATCAGCATACAGATACTGAAATGAATATTCATACATGGGCTTTGATGAACATTTGAATGCTAGAAATAAAAATAGATATAACTTAAAAGATATCAAGCAACAATAAAACATGTTAAAACGATTAAGTACTTTATTTAAAAAGGCGCATCCATATCCTATTTTCATATCTATTCAAAAGAATTTCAAGGAAAATATGCATCACAATAATGGCAGTGATCTTTGTTTTTTTTAAAAAAATGTTAGTATTTTTTTTTTGGTGTAACTTCAACATTTAAACTAACAGCAAATGTATGTTTGTGCACATGTGATACTCAACAATCAATTGTTCATTGGTAGATAAGAATAACTCCATTAAAATTGTATTTTCTTAAATGTTATTTTATTAAACACAAGTTGGAACATTTATTTTTAAAAAAATGTAACAAATAAAAATTACATTCTTTCAATATTGAGCTGTTTTTAATCTTTTCTATAATTACACTATTGGAGCCATAATATAAATAAGCTTTTTCATTTTCCACCATAGGTTTAAATAAGATTCTTATCACTTAATTGGTGCTACATTCAAAGCTAAATCAGTGACGTGAGATGAATAGAACCTATCAGGATACATGACTGAAGAAAAGAAAAAGATAAGTCCATTGGTCTTAAATTTCAGGGAAAGAGAGAATGGAGTTTGGAAAATTTTAAAAGAATGTTAACAAAATCTAATCCTTACACGGTAAACTTACTAATGCATCTAGCAAGTAGATCATGAAACTGTAGTGATTGCTTCATCTAATTTCTTTTTTGTATTTTTTTACATCAAGGATCTTCAATAAACATTGACTGAATATATAAACCCTGCGGCAATATGAAGGCTAATTAGTTGATAACCAACTTGTATCATTCTCCTGCAAGTTAGTGGTATATCATCTTGTTTAAATCAATATGCTTCTCGACTCACACAAATTAATGTCTCAATTAACACCAAAATATTTGTAACTCCTATCTCCAGTGGCTTAAAACAGTAACTGTAATCACTGATATCCTGTCCACATGAATACAATTTCTAAATAGGTAAGAATGACCTACTCTAACAGTTGTCTATGTTCTGGTAGGAACATAGCGACATTGGCTACACAAAGCTAAGTGCATTATAATGATAACGTTGCATTCCATACCTCATAAGACTATGGAAACGGGGTTACATAGAACTTGGAAATGTATCAAAAGCTTTCTGAAAGATTGAAAGAACTGTAATTTTGAAAAGACAGTTTGAGACCTGAGCTCTCTCTATGCTCTTTGATGGCTTTTGAAGTAATGTTCTAGCTTTTCTCTGCAGGTCACAAAGAATAATTCAAGCTTTTTTTTTCCACCTTCAAAGAACAACACATAATCCCTCTTTAGTGACACATAGAGAAGGTATAATTAAGGAGATTTTTAATTTGGAGTCCTTTGTTACATTCTCTGAGTTTTTTTTTTATTTTTTATATTTTCCACTTTATTTTGTATTTACTCAAACCCCATACTCTGCTTTTCTATTATGCTTGTCTGTAGCTATTCACAACCGTAAAATGACATAACAAATACGACAGAGGTTGGATTATTTGATCCCAGCAAAATTGTTTATTTTTCTTTCATTTGCAATATTTTAATTTTAATATAATACTTCTATTTCCGTATATTTTAACTTTACTTCTAGATTGGTGGGTTCTGCCTCCAACATTGGTCTCTAAAATTAAAGGGAGGTGTATTGATGCATATGCAATCTATATGCACCTACAGTAAGTGACAAACAATCAGGAAGAAGGGCATGTATAGAATTAGCTTATTCATATGCTCTAGTATCTGCTGTGCTAGAGGCATAGAAAAAGCAGATTTCATACAAAATAAGCTAAGGACAATTCTTGCGATTTCTATTTTGTTTAAAGGGACAGTAAAGTCATAATTAGAGATACATGATTTAAACAGTGAGAAAAATGATGAAATTCCAAAAAGCCTCCAAGCAAAAAGTAAAATCAGCTTTATTTCATTGATAATTAAAACATGGATGCAGGAAAATGGAAAAACGGTCCAAGACAAAAATGTGTCTGACCAGTTTCGGTCACAGAGACCATGATCATAGACATATTGTGTTACACTTGTGTGCAGAATTTAAAGGATAAAAAACACAATCTGATTGGTTAAAACCACTGGCAAATAAATTGATACATTTTTAAAGATACAGATACAAGCAGATTTTGCAATTAATATATACCAAGGACAAAAATGCAACTAAATGGGATATTGGAAGATGTTAGGACAGTAAAGGGACACAAAAGAAAAAGAAAAAGAAAGGAGACTGTATAAATAAGAGTACACAATTCAAGATAGATGTATAGACAAAAATACCCAATACCTCATATGTGAGAACATAAACAACATACCTACATCTATAAACATACATATTTAGCTCTTTATGCATAAACCTTAGTCTAAATATAAATTAGAACATATATATATATATCCCATTAAGTGAAATATACACTGTGGTTAGAAACAAGGCGAAAGCAATACTAATTTAGATGATAGACATAAATGGGTACATATGCAATAAAGAGCAGAGAAATGCACATATCGGAGAAAAGAAGGAGAGTACCCCAGATCTAAAACCTCCCCGATAGTTATAGTTAGATACACACATAACCTTGAAAAATAATAGGAAAAATCATTTAACAAGGAGCGAATGAGGGTAACAATCCTATAAGGAATAAATAACAAGCATCTGACTAGAATATAAAATAGCCAGATATGTGTAAATTAAATCTGTGGGCTCCATGTACGAAGCAGCGAAAGCTGCTCCGGAGCCTTTGCGGGGCAGGTTCGCATATGCGAGCCTGCTTCCCGCAATGTAAGAAGCAGCGGTCATTAGACCGCTGCTTCCTACAGCCTATGCCACCTCTTAGGTGGCGAAGCAAAATCACAGAGAGCACGCTCGCTCTCGGTGATTGACAGCCCCTTCAGTCGCGTGATTGGTCGTGCGATTGAAGGGGCGGGCATTACACACTCCGATCAGTGTGTAATGGTACATACGGGCAAGCGGATCAATAGATCAGCTGCCCGTGTGTAGCGGAGCTTCGCAAGTTAAGAAGCTGTCCGCCCGCCTCTTAGTACATGGCGCCCTATATGTATAGATGGTTGTTGTCTATATTCATATAAGGAGGATAACAAATATTCCAACTGGACACAGGCTGGCTCCTTAGCTTAGATGCCTTCTTTTTCAAATAAAGATAGCAAGAAAATTAAGAAAAATTGATAATAGGAGAAAATTAGAAAGTTGCTTAAAATTGCATGCTCTATCTGAATTATGAAAGAAAACATTTAAGTTCAGTGTCCCTTTAAGTCTATTTTCATTAATGTCTCCAGATTCCATATTCTAAGACTTTGTTTCTTTTATATTCTTGTAGGTTCCTCACCTCAACTCTTGCCTTGTCTATGCTTGTAGAATGAATAATTATCACTACCCTGGTTATAGTGCATATGCATGTAGCCAAACAGCTCTCTATTGCATTGTATACTCCCCGAACAGATTCCTTATCATCACTTCAATAAACAAAACAAAAAAAAATACACCCCCCCTGAAAAAACTGTTTTTTAATGTGCAAAGTACCTTGTTCCTAAAAGTTTCAAATGCACAAATAACACCCCTTGTGCCTGTGTGCATATGTTTATATCTATCTATCTATCTATCTATCTATCTATCTATCTATCTATCTATCTATCTATCTATACTGTATAAATATTTATATGCTGATGGTCCTAAACAATATGTCACAATATAAATTTAACATTTGATCCCTTTATAAATATTATTCTAGGAACAAATCATAGAAACATGTGTAAGGGCCGTTCTACATGTGTTTGAAAGCTCGGCAATCCACGCATTATCATGATTTAAAAACAGATTGCATACATTTGGCATATGTCATATAACAATATATATACAGGTAGCCCTCAGTTTACGCCGGGGTTAGGTTCCAGGAGGAATGGTTGTAAATCAAAACCGTTGTAAATTGAAACCCAGTTTATAATGTAAGTCAATGGGAAGTGAAGGAGTTAGGTTCCAGGCCCCACTCAAAATTGTCATAAGTAACACCTAATACATTATTTTTAAAGCTTTGAAATGAAGACTTTAAATGCTAAACAGCATTATAAACTTAAAAATATAGATCATCATCAAACTAAGTTTAATGAACAAAAACGTTTTTTTACTTGCAGTTTTCTGCAATCAGTTCTCTGCATTGTTAGCATGTTAGATAATATTGGGTCTGCACCTATTCTATGCATTTCAATCTGCAGTGATTAATAAGAAGTTAGGAACCCTCACCTCAAGCGGCTGGAGAGGAAGATAATAGGGAAGTGCCTGCTAAATTTTGCTCAATAGCTCTGGTCTGATCTGTGTACACAGATCAATTTAAGGCAGTTAAGTTGCATAATTTTGCTGCAAAACAAGCGGACAGCTACACCTACTGGCTATTTTAATTAGTGCATTGCTTTCCAAAAACTTTTCAATAGCAGTCACATAACTGAAAAAAAAAGGTTGTTATTCTGAAACTGTGCAAATTGAACCAGCGTAAACCGAGGGCCACCAGTATATATATATATATGATATATATATATATATATATATATATATATATATATATATATATATATATCACAAAAGGAGGCACTCACTGGTCCTTTTCAGGGATAATTTAATACATGTGATGTTTCAGGGATACTCTTCCCTTTCTCAGACCAGGAGAGAACATCCCTGAAATGTCACATTTGTTAAATTACCACTAGAAAGGACCAGCAGGTGCCTCCTTTTGTGCTTTATATATTAACCTGTTGGCACCCTGACAGACGATATAAAATTGATGAGAGTGCACTTATATATATATATATATATATATATATATTTAATGCAATACAAAAGAGTTCCTTTCTATAAACTTTCTTCAACCAAGGTGAGGTGTTATTGTGTTTGAGTACTTATCTGTGTCAAGAGAGGCACCGACAGCCCTTTTTGCTTCAACTTTGAACACTTGCAGTTCCCTTATTTGTGCATCTATCCTCTTTTGTATATATATATATATATATAACTTGGGATATGTAATTTGAGCACAAAAAATAGATTCAAGCTAAGCCATAGTAATCTAAGAGTCAGTAATACAAAAATTACACTCTCTAACCAATTAGAGCATGCAATTTTTAGTTATGTACATATGGTAATTTTGAGAGGTCACAAACTGGAAAGATGGCATCCGCCAGTGACATTCAGCTATATTTGGAGCCAGATTTCTTCTTGTGAAAGTGCAACACACTAAGATCTGGATTTACACATATCTTAGTGTGTTGCATTAAAATGCCTCTTTTATGTTGAAAATGAAAATGACTCCCTATAGATTGTGGTTAAAAAAGTATGTTCATAAACATTTTAAAAAAAATGCTACCAGCAGGTTATATTCTTTTAACTACTATAGCTGATTTTTTTTCTGGTAGCAGTGATAATTTGCTTTTCAATGCCTATATGGTCAAATATAATTTGGTTCAAAATGATCAAAATTATTTCAAAGAGCTATTCTTTATTATTATTCTCCTTTTTCTTATATTTGTATGGTCTGGATTCAGCAGAATAACACGCAGTCAGGGAGACATTTCCAACACTACTTTGTGTAGTTTGTGAGTGTGATTAGCTTTTGAGCATGCCCTGTATTTAATTATATTATTTGCTGAATCTGTGTTTTGGCTCAACCAGTTAGCCCTTATAGCACCTTCCTCGTGAATCCCCTTATGGATTCATAGTTTTGTCCATCCCAGGATGGACATGTATTAGTCACTCTCCTCTTACAGCCTATTACACTGACACCATGAGCCCTATTTATCAAAAGGCAGATGTACAAGGTTCCAAGAACATGCTTGCCATGAGTTGGCAGTAGACAAGCTTCATCAGTTGGCCACATTTACTATTGCACAAGCATTTAAAAGAGCAGGGCCTGTTATTTTCCCCAAAGGAGTGAGTTTTTGGTGAATTAATTCTGTCACCTCAAAGATGAATGAGCTTAAACCCCAAGGGTTCTAAAGCAGCCTTTGCTACTTGACAAATGGAGCACCATGATTCTTGCTTGTGCTGTGCACAACTCTGTCAATTATAATTTCTAAATACTTGCATCTATTTATTTATTCTAATTTGAAGCCCTGAACTCGGACATTTTAGTACAAACAAACAGAATTTGTCCTTTGTAATAACCTGCTTTGGATTATGAGAATCTGTGCTTTAGATGTATTGGACAGATTTTGAGATGATATTTTTCTCCATATTCCGCAGAAGACTGAGGCTCTTTCCTGATCTAAACAGTTTGAATCTGATGGATCTGCATAATGATTCTCTTGCTACATGTGCCATCCATTATCTCCAAATTTATCAAGAATGATAGACACATTGAGTTTGAAAGTCCAGATGACCACTCTATTATAATTGTTTGATTAAAAGTCAACCATTATAGAACAGTTATATTTTATAAGCACCCTCAAAAGACTGAATATGGAACAATTTTATAAACCAAAAAAATCAATGAAACCTCACTGATAATATACGTAAATGCTTTCCTTTGTCATAAATTCTACCCCCCGTGATTTTCAATATACACTATTGTTACTCACATTACTTTGTTTTTAAAAGATTGCAAATACTTTTTCTAATACTTTTGTAGAGCGGAAATAGTATATTAGACTCCATTAGCACAAAAATACCCCTTGCAAACTTTCTGATTATAACATTATGAAAGATGTTCAATCACAAAACGTTCCTGATTCATCCCAGATGCATATCTATTCATGTATACATTCCCTAATCCCAAGGGGACCCTTGCAGTGTTCTTTCAACATATTCTCTTCCTAACCATTTTCCCTAAGTAATGATCATTCTTCTTTCATGACTTCCTGCAATGCTTAGGTTATGATCTGCCTCTTTGTAGAGCTCCTTACAATGTGATTTGGTTATTTTCCCCCCGCTGTGCATGTCCCTGATAGTTTACTTCTCATGGACATTCAGCTCTCTGTGGATAACTCCCTGCAATCTCAGTTGACGATACTATTGAATTTTCAGGAGGGCCTGTGCACACGCAATAGGTGTCTAGGCTAATCTGGCATGTGAGCATATATTAGCACTATTTAAGGTTAGTTGTGGTCATTTAAAGGAACAGTAGAATATGGTATCACTATATTTTCAGAGGTAAGTATTTACAAAACCAGGGAAATATGTAAATTAATATAATTTTTAAAAATTATAATGTTTTAAAATCTACTTTACATTTATGTAAGAATTTGAAACCACTATTATGTCTCTTTAATGCTGCCTTAGTCCACATTTCTAAAGAAATTATATCACATTGATCATTTTAAGGGTTTTTAGAGATATTAAAGAAAAATGAAACTACATTTTTTAAAGAGAAATTTTACCAAGGTACCATGTTTCACTCTATCTTAACTATATTTTCAGTTTCAAACACCCATAAAAAACTGAACAACTACAGAATGAAGCAATCTCTCTAATTCTGTATTCTAGTAGGGATGCATTAATATCACTTCATTCAGAGTTGCATCAAATAAACATCACTTAAACGTAATGCCAAGAACATGATTTTTACTAATCTGAAATGGCTAAAAAAATTGGAGACTGATTACATTTCCAAGTTAAACATATATTTTATTTTCTTATTTGAATTACCAGTGTTATTTGGTAAAGGATTCAATACCATGATTTTTAAAAGAACAAAAAGTCTTCTTTTTCCACAGAATTTCAAATTCAAATGCCTGAATTTGTTTGGTTATACAAATTGAGCACAGTTCCATTCTAAAAGAACTTAACAACAAGATATAATACCATGGGCTCAATGTACTAAGCAGTGAATGCAGCTATGGAGCTAAAACCAGGGCATGTTTTGTTTTGTTAGAATGTGGTATTTTTCAGTGCTGTATATGTGCTTGTTTTCAGGTTGATTGTGTTTGTTAAAGATTTGTGAGGGCTATTAATATTTTGTTTTGCGTAGTGGATATTTGTTTTTAAATGATTTCTTTTTCAGGGAATGTGTGTGGAAAGGTGCTGTATGAATGGAATATTAAATATTGAGGTGCATTTGATTTTGCCTGATTTTAAGGATACTGCTTCTTTTAGGAGTGCATGGATTGTCTTTTAGTTAGCTGTCATATTGTGTTTGCGTGACACATTGGGGCATATGTATCAAGCTCCGTATGGAGCTTGATGGCCCCTGTTTCTGGTGAGTCATCAGACTCGCCAGAAACAGCAGTTATGAAGCAGCGGTCACAAAGACCGCTGCTCCATAACCTGTCCGCCTGCTCTGAGCAGGCGGACACACATCGCTGGAAATCAACCCGATCGAGTACGATCAGGTTGATTGACAACCCCCTGGTGGCGGCCGTGAGTCTGCAGGGGGCGGCGTTGCACCAGCAGCTCTTGTGAGCTGCTGGTGCAATGCTGAATACGGCGAGCATATTGCTCGCCATATTCAGCGAGGTCTGGCATCAGGTCCGCCAGCCCTTGATAACTAGAGGCCATAGGGTGGAGTATTGATGAGGATCTTTATTTATGTGATTTAGGTGATTGTTTTTAAAGTGGAGGTAAACTTTGATGAATGAAAGCCCATTTTTTTTAAATACTATTAAAAACAGGGGCACTTCATTCATCAAAGATTAGATGGCAGCCGTTTTGATTAAAAACTTACCTTTGTTTTTTTCACAGCCAGAGCAGCTTCCCCCACACAGAGATCCTCTCTTCACACGTCATCAATGACTAATCCAGTTTCCTCCAATCACGGCATGGCCTCAGGCAATGACTCCCCTTGGGGGAAAACCGTGATTGGAGGAAGCCGGATTAGTCATTGATGATGTGTGAAGAGAGGATCTCTACTTGTGGGGGAAGCTGCTCTGGCTGTGCAAAGAAGAGAGGTAAGTTTTTAATCAAAATGGCTGCTTTCTAAAATTTGATGAATGAAAGTGCCACTGTTTTTAATAGTATTTTTTTAAAAATGGGCTTTCATTCATCAAAGTTTACCTTCACTATAAGTAAGAAAATGAACCTAAAATATTTAGACAAGTTATTAACAAAATATTTGTATTTGCAGGATGAGATCATGAAGCTGTATACTTAAAAAAAAATCACTAACTAAATGATTTTTGAGTTTTTCATATTTAGGTTAATCCATAGTGCACTCTCCAAAGGATTGAAGATTGAATTCAAGTACATTTTTTAAACCTTTTGTCAAGTTTGCTTAAGCACCATACTGCAGTAAAAGTTGCTGAACTATCTTTTGGATCCATTCTTTGCATTACACGCTGGTACCATCCCCAGAACTGGACTCTGGATAATCTATTACTGTTTCCTATGATGTGTGTCTTCAGAACATAAAGACTATCCTTCTCTTGACTGTGCCTTGACTGTTGGTGTTAAGGACCTGTTACACTGTTACAGAGTCATCCACAGCAAAATTAGGGGAGTATTGTTTTAACTTGTTTACTTATATTGCTTGTTTTGTATTCTCTTGTTATTATGTTATTGTTATTGATCATATTAGTTATAAGAAGTCATATAGCTTTGTCTGCAGAAAAGTATGCCTTATTTGTATTATACACATTGTAGTTTATGTACATAAACAACGTAACACTTCAGATAAGTGTAACTCTTTGAGCGCTAACTCTGCTAGAAGTAAGAGATTTGCACGCATCTGGGAGTACTTGTATTACAAGTTCAAACTAAACAGTTTTCACTCATGTGCTAACCCTATGCACGTATAAAGCCGAACTTAGAATACCACGCATTGGATAACGTATTCCCCATAGGAGTCAATGGAGCAAAAAAGAGGAAAAGAAAACTAACACCCTGCTAGTGCTCTAACCTGACATGAAAATTGTAATATTTCACATTCTAATGCACATAGCAGAATATGTTATATTTCTTCATAAATATACACACATTATATATATATATATATATATATATATATATATATATATATATACATACATATATATTTATATATGATGGTTTCTATGTTAAATATATATCCATGCCTACATATATAGATGATTATATATAGGTATAGATATATACAGATAAATATATATATATATATTTACAAAAAATTGAAAATATTCCCTTATGTGAAGAACATTGGAATGTATAACATTTACAATAAATACAAAGTATAACACTAAATTAAATAACTGCAAAGGGCTCCAATGCACTTATACGGTATGTATATATATATATATATATATATATATATATATATATATATATATGTGTGTGTGTGTGTGTACATATGTATTTATGTGTTTATATGTGTATGTATGTCTGTAAATACATATATACACATATACATTATATATACAGTATATATATATATATATATATACTGTATATATATATATATATATATATACATATTTAGACATACATACATATGTCTCTCTCTATATTAAAGCCTTTTGCCTGCCTTTTTGAGACCTCAAATCTTTGAGCCCTTATAACTTTTTCTGCAATATTTTTTTTTTATTATTTTTATTAGATATGTTTCTTATAAATGTAACTGTACTTTGTAATGTATTTGTTATGTGTTTTGTGACACGTTTTTTTGTTTTGTGAAATAGTTAACCATAGCTCTGAGGACGCGGTAATTATTCTAGCGTAAATTCCAATTGCACTCAAGCAATTGCATTTATTTTCAACTTGTAATATGAGCGGTAAACCCAACGTGTACAAACCCCCGTGATAAACCCCTTTTTGCTTGTGCGTAACTGTTAATCTGGCCCTAAAACGGGCAAAAAAAAACACAGACACTCAACACAGGAAGCTCGGAAAAAGTGTTATGGACATATAAATCTAAGTTTGAGGTGTCGGATCACAAAGAAGAAAATTCATGAGATGCAGACCAAATGAAAACATGCACGAGGAGTGCTTGACGTCATCTGTCAAACATGGTGGAGGCAATGTGATGGGCTGGGAATGCTTTGGTGGTTGTAAAGTGGGAGATTCATACTTGAAAAAGGAAGGCTATCACTCCATTTTGCAACACCATGCAATATCCTGTAGATGGCACTTGATTGGAGCCAATTTCCTCCTACAACAGGACAATGACCTAAGCAAAGCTCCAAACTATGCAAGAACTATTTAGGGAAGAGTAAGTTTGCTGGTATTCTGTCTTTAATTGAGTGCCCAGCACAGTCACCAGATTTTAACCATATTGAGCTGTTGTGGGAGCAATTTGACCATATGGTGCGCAAGAAGAACCCATAAAGCCAATCCAAATTGTGGGAGGTGTTTCAGGAAACATGGTGTGAAATCTCTTAAAAATGCCTCAACAAAGTGACAACTAGGATACTAAAGGTCTGAAAGGCTGCCAATGGAGCATTCTTTAATGAAAGAAACGTTTGAAGGACATAATTATTATTTTACTTAAAAATATGATTATTGAGCAAGATTACTACGTTAAGATCTGGATTTTAATGTGGTGATCTTGCATCAGAATCAATCAGGGTTTGAAAATAGAGCATACTTACACATTTGGATATGAACGAAGGATTCAAATGCACATATATATAAATATAAATATATATATATATATATATTAGAAAACACATTGTATTGATCTAGGCCATATTCCATCATTTGGCCACCAAATGCGATCATTGATATATCCAATCCCTCCTAAATAGATATCTTCACCACCATCTTAACTACTGGCAGAAATTCAGCCAGTACCAAGTGCAGGGCCCTTTTATTAATTGGTTTATTTAATTTTTTTAAATATTTTTATTTTGCTGTAATGTAAGGATCCTTCCCACTTTGCTGATTCCTTCAAAGAGTTCTCTAACTCTTTTTCCTCTCATTGGTTACCACTCCTCCCTCCCCCTTCTGCAATCAGTGCTTGCTTACTATATGAAGACAGATGACTTCCCTCCGTTGTGGCTGACAGCGGGACTGCAACCTATGCCACAGTGATGGATGTAAGTATTACATCAACACAGTATGCTGAGCAAAGTACTCTGTGATGTAGTAAATACGCACAAATGGTGGAAGGGGTTCATTTTTTTCCATGTGTTTCTAAGATGTTGCAATTCATGACACAAGCCACATTTTAATTAGGTAAATTGCTGAAATTAGAATTTTTAGGGACAGTGCACAATTAACTGTTTTCTCTTGTTTATAAAACGTGACTTAATTTAGTCCTTGCTGCAGTCCATTAAAATTGTAATTAGCACACAGGAATTATGTTTGTCTTTTCTGTTTGCAATATGTAGCCAGTATAGCTTAGCAGCATACCAATTGTATGGCCCTGGGAAGGCTTAATTTGCTGAGGTTTAAATGACCCCACCCCAATGTTAAATATAGGTCCCAGAGACAACCAAATATATAGGTGCATAGTATAACTGATTTTAAATGTCATATATTGAAATATATCAGAGTAAAATGCTGCCTATAGGGTTTCCCTTGATTTTGGCAGGTGAGCTTACATATTTTGGCCAAACTAAGGTACTAAAAACCCTATTATATGTAAATTTGTGATTTTGTGCAGATTACTGTTTTCCTCTGGTTTTTAAAATGTGTCTAAAAGTTGTTTTTGCTGCAGCCCATTTAAACTCATTTTGAATTAGAAAAATATATAAAATTAGTTAGGCACATTAAAGGCAAATGCAAGACTGCAGCAAAATAAAAACCACTGCCAAAGCAGAATTAAAAAATGTCAATTAACTCAATATTGATGATAACTTCTTTTTTAATATACCATTCATAACACTTCATTGGCATTTGGCAATTAATTATTTAATGTTATTTGCAGTAATTTAATGATTAGGATGTTTAAACATTAAAACATTCTATTCCAGTCACTAATGAACATTTTGATGATCAGATTTCATTTGTGTGCAAGATTTATAGTTTAAAGGAACAGTCAACACCTTAATACTACAATATTTTTCACCGTTTTTACAATACAAAATACTAGGTAAGTGTGAAATAAATTAATGCATTAACACTTTGGGCCGATGATCTAAAGTTCTCTGGGCTGGTGAGATTTTCTAAGAAATCTTGCCAGCATTATGTAGCCCCTGTCCTAATTCTCTTAAAGGGACAGTCCCTTTATAACCCATTCCCCAGTTGTACATAACCAAAACTGTTATAATAAAAATACTTTTTACCTCTGCGATTACCTTGCATCTAAGCATTTGCAGACGGCCCCCTTATCTCAATTCTTTTGACAGACTTGCATTCTAGCCAATCAGTGCTGACTCTTAAATAACTCAAAATGAGTGAGCACAATGTTATCTATATGGGTCTTGATAAAGGCCTTTTATTAGGCCGAAATGTGTTGACATTGTAACTGATAAGCCGTTTTTCAATACCCTAACTAGGTGTTTCAGCTGTTTTGCACTATTGCTCTTTTTGTTTTTCCCAGGAACATTTAGGATCTTTTTTCATCAGATGGAACTTCATCACTAGGATTCATAGGAGGACTAACGGTCCATCACGAATATTGGATACGATTATTGGATACAAATTTTAGCAAATTGTAACTTTTTATTATTATTTTTTACCCTCATTTCACATTATTTTTTTTTCTCATATTATCACATTTTTTCATATTTTTATTTTTAATTTTTAATTTCTCTCTCACTGTTATTATCTTTTTATCATATTTTTTTTTTATCATATTTTTTTTTTCACCAGCCATTTTGAATAAACCACATTTTTTCACTTAACTTTCACAAATATATCTGGACACTTTTGTGCCTAAGGGCATGTTGGACACAACTATAAAAAATGTTGGTCTAAATTACTGTTTGCTCTTTAACCATCACTGCCAAATAGAGGACTTACTCTCTGGAGAGTTTACCAACTGTTTTTTATGTACAAGCTATTTTAACTTACCAACTGTTTTTATGTACAAGTATTTTTAATTTGCAACTTGTACATTTATCTGTTTTCTATTGCTGTTTATCTGTTAACTCATGGATCCACGATTTTATTCTATATATGTCATTCATATTAAATGGTCATAGCATCAATGAATAAATATAGATAACCTTTTGGGGCGGAGCTAGCAGCTCATCATGGAGGACGCACATGAGTGAGCTCCGTGTCTGTCAGGGCTAAAAAGCCTATTTAGGAGCATAAAAAGCTGATCTATCTCCACATCGACCTACAGGTCAGCTATTCAACAGTGCCCTGGTGCTTTATCCAGCATTGTAAAGCAGCACCGCACCACAACATATCGGAGGTTAACCGCCGCCATATCTGGACACTACGGAGGCCTGTTTTGCAGGCTGTGAGGCGACACATCGCAACTCATACCCGCCGCTATACCTCCCTGGAGCAGATCGGGAAAGATGTTCCAGACCTGAACCGGCCCGGCACAAGTAGGAGAACCGCCGTCGGAGACAGTGAGTAGTGCGCCATTAGGGCCTGCCCTCCCCGATGTCCCACATTACAGCAAGGCCTCATCACCACTGTTGCACACTATGGACTTGGCCAGCCACTGAGAGCGGAGGCATGATATTTTGGGACAAGCTGAGAATAAGCCATGAGCGAGCTAGATCACTTTTCTGAATATGCTACACGCTAAGTAATTAAGCCGCATCACATACTAACAGGCCAAGAACAGCACACATTGTGATTTAACGCCACGAGTCTCTGCCATGTACACTGATAGCGGGGAACCCGACTAAGAAATTTCTAAATATAACCTAATGGTGGGTGATCACGCCAATATTTATTCAAACTGTGGTTTCTTAAACCTCTGTCTACATCTGGTCTAGAGAATAAGAGAGAGTCCAATCTGAGTTAATAGACCTTTAACACCTACTCCAGACGCTGCAAGATGTCTGTTAAAGGACAGAAAAAAGCACCTAAAGGCAGTAAGAGCCTAAAAAACATGCAAAACCCATCTATGCTAAAAGAATTTTTTAAGCCCTTAGAAGCCACCCCTGGGCCGGCAGCTGAAATGCAAGATAACATGAGTGACTCTGATGAATCAATACAATCTCAAACGTCCTCTAGGAACACCAGACCACTCACAAGGGCAGATTTAAATTTTTTACCCACCAAAGATGACTTTGCTGCACTGCTATCACAGGTCAGTCAACTCATCAAGGATGGCCTTAAAGAGGTCAGGAAGGACATTAATGATCTAGGGGATAGAATGGAATACTTGGAGGAAGGATCTGACCACATCAACTCAGAGCTTGAATTACTTTCCAGACAGGCGTATCAACAGAGTGTCACTATAGACAACCTCCAAACCCATGTAGAAGATCTGGACAATAGGGGGCGACGTCAAAACCTTAGGATTAGGGGTATCCCAGAGACTATCCTCCCCCCTCAACTTGAGGATTACCTGCAAAAAATCTTTCAGCATATTACTGATGAATCTGAATTACCTTCTATCCCACTAGATAGGGCCCACAGGGCACTCAGACCACCCCCGAAACCTACGGATCCGCCAAGAGATGTGATTTTAAAATTTCAACTCTTCAAAGACAAGGAACTGGTCCTCACTGCAGCTCGGAAAAAACAGAATATTTGCTTTGAAGATAGTCATCTACAGGTATACGCAGATGTAAGCCCTATCACACTTGGTAAAAGGAGAGAGGCCAGGTACTTAACACAACATCTACAAACACTGAAGATACCTTATAGATGGGGTTTCCCGTTTTGCCTTAGGGTGATTCGGGGTTCACAGACATTCACCTATAGATCGCTGGAAGATATTGAACCTTTCTGTAAACAATTGAACATACCTCTACCTACCCTTCCCAAACTTAATGAATCCAAGCCTGATCAGGATCAACAAGACACCCATACCCCCAGACCCCAAAGATTGGGCTGGACCACAGTCAACCGGAAAAGATCGAGAAAAGACAAGACTGTTGCTACCCCCTTCTCAGGCCAAGATGATGCTCAACAAACACCTACCTGAGGTCCTTTAGTATTTATCTGAACTTTTTCCACCACTTTACTTCTAGAAAGGTGTTTCCTTTTCTACCTCATCTTGATGCTCCACAGGGGGCGACCTACCTATGAACAGTATTTCCTATATGTGGACGACTATGTGGTAATAGTACTTTAGAATAGATGGACACAGCCTTATAAGCCAGAAAATACCTTTTTTTTTTTTTTCTTCTTCTTTTTTTTTTTTTTTTTTTGCTAAGGTGGTATGATGACCCAATACCCTCTAGCCGTCTCCATCTAGCATTGCTAGTTGACCACAAAGTGATGTTTATTGCAGTTTTACTTTTATTTTTACATTGTTTAGTTTAGTTATCTTACACTTTTAATTTTAGCTCTGCACTGTTAGGTGGCAGTAAGATTTAAGAGGATGGAGATTATATTAGTTAAAAATGTTATGTTCTCCTATATGTTTGCATTTAGAACAGAATAGTATTAGCCCTGACCTATAGCTCAATGTTCTTGAGCCATTTTTCAATTGCTGTAGGTAGGTTAGGTTTGTATTTTACTGTAATGTCTTTGTTTTTTGTTATTTATTTACTTTTTCTCCCTCTTCTTCTCTCTCTTTCTCTCAATAATCACCTTTTTCTCTACCCCCAGAGGATCTTTCGACATACCAATCTCTGTATTATCTGTTGCATTATATATACCATTCATGCACATCATTTTTGGCCACCAGAAGCTCGGTTACACAGTAAGTACCCCTCATCCCAGAGATGGGAATCTATAGACATGCAGGTACACCCTTTAATTCCAGTAAGTTCTAGCCCCTCTATGCTGCTCAGACCCTTAGATTATTATGTCCCTCCCTAAACTAAAATTTTTTTCCCAAAACGTCAAAGGCCTTAATTCTCCAACAAAAAGATCAGTAGCCCTGAATTGGTTTCGCAGGCTGGGGGGCGACATTATCTTTATTCAGGAGACACACTTTAGTCGCGAGGGGGCTCCCGCACTCTCCTCCAGCACATACCCTCTTGGCTATTTCTCTCATAACGACAGTAAAACAAATGGAGTAGGCATTCTCTTAAATAGGAGATTACCGTTTCAACTAACTGCCAAACAACAGGATAAAGAGGGTAGACTTCTTATCTTACAGGGAACTCTATATAATCAACCGGTTACACTGGTGAATGTGTATGCCCCCAATAGAGCACAAGCTAAGTTTTTTAGGCAGACCTTGGACAGATACTTGCCTACTACTAGGGGAATTGTTATCTACGCAGGCGACTTTAATGTAGCTCTGTCACCTTTGCTCGACTGCTCTCACGGACGGAGTGGGATCCCCATATCCACATTACAAAGCATTAATACCAATTTATCAGCCCACTCCCTAGTAGACGTGTGGAGGTTGCAACATCCCCAGAAGAAAGAGTTCACATTTTACTCGCACCCGAATAGGTCCTGGTCTAGAATAGATTACATTTTAGTAAACCAACTTAGCTTACACATTATAGACTCCACCACTATTTCCCTAACTCCCTGGTCGGACCATTCTATGGTCACGCTCACCGTTGTTTGGCCCTCGGCTCCACTCTCCCAATACATCTGGAGACTGGATGAAACACTTTTAAAAGATCCAGTATTTACAGAACAAATCTCTAAAGCCCTGAATGAGTATTTTAGAATAAACATGACTGATTCTATCACTCCCAGTACCCTATGGGATGCACACAAGGCGGTAATAAGGGGCATTTTTCTCAAACACAAAGCATTTCTTACTAAGCGTAGGAAGTCAGACTATAGCACGCTTGAACACCAATTATCGACCCTTGAGCACGCCCATTTCCAGCACCCTTTAGATCCCATCATAAATCGAGACCTTGCCCTTGCAAGAAATAAGTTTAATACCCAGTTACAAAAAGAGGCCCAAAGACAAGCCTTTTATCTAAAGAGATTATATTTCTCAGAAGGAAACAAAGCCGGAAGGCTATTAGCCAGAGCTTTACGCCAAAGAACGCTTAACTCCTATGTCCAAAAACTATATAACGTAGATCGTGAGGAGATACAAGATAGTAAGTCAATTGCCTCAACATTTCATGACTACTACAGTAAACTATATAATTTACCACCAATAGACTCCCCCGAAGAGACTATCGATATGAATACATATGTTAGGGAGGCTGACTTAATTAAGATTTCGAAGGAAGAGGCCGCAAGCTTAGATGAACCCATTGCCCCTTTGGAAATCATAAAGGCCATTGAATCTCTCCCAACGCAAAAAAGCCCGGGACCCGACGGTTTTTCCAATTTGTATTACAAAACATTTAAAAATATATTACTGCCACACCTGCTTAGACTATTTAATTCAATAGACGAAAACGGATCTTTTTCCACAGATTTTTTATCGGCCCACATTACATTAATTCATAAAACAGGGAAGTCTCCACTTGAACCAGGCAGCTACAGGCCTATATCCCTTATAAATACGGACGCTAAAATATATGCCAAGATATTGGCAACTAGACTTAGTACGTTGTTGCCTCATATTATCCATACAGACCAGGCGGGCTTTATTCCGCGTCGGGAGGCCAGGGATAATACAATTAGGACGCTCCATTTGATCGATTTTGCTACAACCTCTAATATTGAGATGGTCCTGGCCTCAACCGACGCGGAAAAAGCGTTTGATAGGATGAACTGGGTATACCTTCGCTCGGTGTTGACTGGATATGGGTTTGGAGATAAATTGATTAACAGGATATTCAGTCTATATAGTAATCCCACAGCTAGAATCAGGGTAAATAGCATTTTGTCAGAGTCTTTTCAAATAAATAATGGTACGCGGCAGGGGTGCCCACTGTCCCCGCTATTATTTGCCATTGCAATGGAACCCCTAGCATCCCACATTAGGCTAAATACTAACATCACTGGGATAGCCGTAGGCCCCAACAATTATAAAATAAGCTTATATGCTGATGACATACTGTTGTCTTTATCTAATCCTAGTATATCTCTACCGGCCGTATTGTCCGAATTTCGCCGTTTTGGGAGCCTCTCCCACTTCCTGATTAATAACCAGAAATCTAACATTCTAAATATTACAATGAACGCCCATAAGTTTTCAAATCTGGCACAGGTCTGTCCATATCAACTAAACAGTGATCACATCAGATATTTAGGTATTAACGTCACACCACGACTGACATCCCTATTTAAATCCAATTACACACCGCTCTTACAAGAAATATCGAGGGACTGCCAATCTTGGCGAAATAAATATTTCTCTTGGTGGGGCAGAAACCAAATCACGAAAATGTCATTGTTGCCTCGAATACTTTATTTATTGCAGACTATCCCTATCCATCTCCCCAATACCTATCTCCAACAGCTCCAATCTATCCTCAACGATTTTATATGGGGAGGACAAAAACCGAGAGTGGCTAGGCAAAATTTATATAGATCTAGGAGAGATGGTGGGTTGGGTACTCCCCATATACTCCGATATTATCAGGCTAACGTACTACAACGTATACTAAATTGGCACAATAGCTCTCAAGACAAGGCATGGATCCCCCTAGACACGCATATCCTGAAAACTCCCAAAGTAGGCCCAATTTGCTGGCTGCAGGATAAATATCGCCCAACTAGAGCTAGATCATCCCCTCTGTATAGACACATCTTTCGTACCTGGGATACAATAATTACCCATATAAAAGGCATATCCACACCCCACTCGCCCATGACACCAATTTTCCAAAACACTGAATTACTATTAGGCATTCATCTCTCAACGGGGGACATACACTATAAAGAGTTGGGGTTTTCATCTCCACTGGTGGATTTTCTTTCCCAGGGGAAACTTAGGCCGAGACAAGACTTATCTGAAGTTCTGGAAGGTACATTTACTAACTGGTTGAAATACTCCCAATTGCAAAATCTGTTGCGAGTTTCCCCACATAGCTCTCAGCTTACACGTTCTCTCACCCCATTTGAAACGCTTTGTAGAGCTGCCATTACCTCAAGAGGAACTCTTGCTATGTCGAGGCGAATTATAGACCATTGTGTACATAGAACATTACCGACATACACTCAATCCTGGCAGGAAGAATTGCACCAAGACATTACACCGGATTACTGGTATAGATTGTTTGAATTTACTGGCAAAACGTCGTCTTCTTCCCAGATCCTCGAAATGAACTATAAAATTCTTTCAAGGTGGTATATGACACCAGTCAGACTGAAAATGATATACCCTGAGGTTTCTTCTCTGTGCTGGAGGGGGTGTGGGGGTGAGGGAACTTTATCGCACATATGGTGGTCGTGCCCTAGCCTGCGGACCTTTTGGGACTCCTTAGAAAAGATATTACACCCGTTACTAGGTACTACATTTAATTTTAACCCAATGATCATACTGTTTAACGCTAGGCCTAGGATCTCCTGTAAACTTAGACTTTCCCTACTTCAAATTTGCGTAAATGGAGCAAAATCCCTAATTGCCAGAAAATGGAAATCCCAAAATGTCCCAATAATTACGGAGTGGGCAGCTAGAACACAAGAACTTATTCTTTTGGAAGAATACTCTTATCTTAAACGAAATAGACATGACATGTTTTTAAATATAAAACTTTATTGGGAATCACTGCAGGTACCAACATAATTTCGATCTTACTCGAGCTTCTGACCAATGATGTTACATTATGCTATGGGACAGGTGATATTGGAGAGATTACTTCATTACCCACTCTTCTGGATTTCCCCTCTTCTTCTTATACTTCCTCCTATGTTTCTCCTCTTTCTCTCCCTCTACTGCTTCACCCCTTCTACATCACTACGGTTATCCTCTTCCTTTTCTCTTCTTTCTTTTTTCTTTTTTCTTCTTCCCCTTTTCTTCCCCTTCCTCCCCTTCTTTCTTTTTCTTCTTATTTAATTATTTTGAAAAAGGTTCCCTCAAATATAACTGGACAAGATGCTAAAGTTGGCCTATTTAGAGGCCTATGCGGTTTATATATAATAGATTTTCTTTTCTCTTTTTTCTTGTCCTTACGGATACACAGCAGAAGCTGCATGTTCATAACCTGTAATAGCAATCAGATGGAATTTAATAGCACACTATTATACTTTGTACTGTGTATCTTATGTCATGTTTTATGAACCTGTTCAATAAAAACTTTATATATAAAAAAAAAAAAAAAAAAAATATAGATAACCTTTTAAATCACCTTAGCATTCTTTTAGGCGCTCACTCCCCAATATCTGGTTATCTATATGGACAACATGAACTACCACTGTCTAGCTGGGAAAAACTTTCAAAATGCACTAAGATAAGAGGCTGCCTTCAAGGGCATAGAAATTAGCATGAGTCTACCTAGGTTTAGCTTTCAACAAAGAATACCAAGAGAACAAAGCAAATTTGATGACAAAAGTAAATTGGAAAGTTTTCCCTTGAGAAGAGTGGGCCTTGCATAGGGGTGTTCACTGCTTTTCAGTATGCGGAGGTGATGCTACGTTACAATAGGGCTCACAGAAAATCGTAATTTAAAAAACACAACTAACAAGGACAGCCCCTTTTTTAGATACTTACTGGAGGGTAGTCCCTGCGAGCATGGTCACATATTTTTATCGTCTGGCCCAGCAAAGTTTTGATCATTGGGGCCCTTGTCTGCTGCAGTTAATTTTAAACCAAACTCCACTCACTACCTACCTTATTTGGAACTTCTGGATTTGTTATTGGTGTAGAAACAGCTAGCCACTGTCATTTTGTAAGCAAAGCTACCATTGTTTTGCAGTATCTTATCTTATAACCTCTGCCAGGTTAAGGACAAGTATATGGCAACATTAGAACTGAAGTGTGCATTTCCAATTCTCAGAAAAGAATTTAGTTAAACAACAGTAAAAAGGATAATACAGATAATTCTATTATATAGATTTTTTTCTAATACACATGATTACAAATTTTGGACCCCATTTATCAAGAAGTCAACTTGTTTGGCTCTATGTAGATAAATGTAGCTACTATTGCTTTGCCTCCTGGATTTACCGTAGACAGTCAAAGGGATTAAAAATAGACAATCTTTATTGTGTATGATAACTTACATTACTCATGGAAATCAGAACTCAATAGCCATAAAAAAGTCCCGTGGCAGAAAATTATTGAAGATGTCAGTGCCTAGGGCCCATATAAAAAGGAGCTGGAGCACTGCATGAAGCATTTCAATTATTTTAATTTGGATAATATGCCAAAACATGCCAAGGAGAAACGCTCTGCCCAGGGTATGACATGGATCTCCTCAATTTAAATTAGAAGATGATTTAGGTACAACATCCATCAAAAGATATTGTAATATAGACAACACTGCAGGTAAATACTAAAGGGATATGAAACCAATTTTTTTTTCATGATTTAGACAGTACATGCAATTTTAAGCAACTTTCTAATTTACTCCTATAATCAATTTTTTCTTTGTTCTCTTGGTATCTTTATTTGAAAATCAGGAATGTAAGCTTAGGAGCCGACCCATTTTTGGTTCAGCATCTGGGTAGTGCTAACTGATTGGCGGCTAAATGTAGCTACCAATCAGCAATCGCTACCCAGGGTGCTGAGCCAAAAATGGGCCGGCTCCTAAGCTAATATTCCTGCATTTTCAAATAACAATACCAAGAGAAAGACGAAAAACATTTAGGGTTTCTTATCCCTTTAATGTTCCATTGTTTTAAAGTTTCATATTTTACAATTTGTGATGTGAATTGAGGACAGAAAAAGGTGTTAGAGTTATGCTTTTGAAACCTGTCATGGGCACTTCCAACCATAATATTTGGAAAACTCTATTTTCAAAGTTAAATTACAAAAAAAAAAATTATTAAAGTGCATTGCAAAGTCATTTTACTGAGCATATTTAAACATTTTAATATTACAATCTCAAAGTATTTAATGCCCTTATAAAGCTGTGGATTGAGCCAATTTTAACTCTTTATTAAACAAAATAATTATGAACGTGAAATGAGCATGTACAAGATCATGAACATTAAAAAAAAACACTTGAAACAGATAAAAAATTAGCCTTCAACAATTTAAGTATGTAAAATTTAAAAAGTTGAAAAATCCTGCAAAATGCTTCTTAAAAACGTATTTTCTGATGACTAAGATGTATATAAAGTGCTATGTTAAATCTATTTGGAAAAACACAGCTTGATTATATTTGCAACCCTACCGGACTTCACCTTGTCAGGTCCCAAGGCTGGCACAGGCGACTACCAAGCACTCAATAGGGTGCATACGTTCCCCGTAGAAGCAGTTCAGTCCACTGGAGGTAAGCTTTCTGCCTACTTTTATGCAATGCAGACAAAAAATGTGATATGTTCCTTTAATAACACTGCTCAGCAATTGGAAATGTTGCTGACTTGAAAGTACTTCTAATTGATTTCAGTAGGTGAAAAACTAATATGAACTTTAAATCTCTCAGTTAGCTCTTGGTTCCTAGATATGCACCAAGAGTAATGAGAAGGCGGCTCGGGAATCTTTTAAAGGTGTTGTGCATGGCTTCCTGGGTAACCAAAGAGCTGGAAACTATGTTGAAATTCTGAACAAACTTCTAGAAAAGTATAATGAAATAGGCTGCAACATCTCACTCAAAATCCACTTTCTTAACTCTCTTCTGGATGTCTTCCCTGACAACTGCGGTGCAGTAAGTGATGAGCACGGTGAGCGCTTCCACCAAGAAATTACAGCAACATAACAAAGATATCAGGTGGGACACTTCTATACTGACTACTGTTGTACAAAAGATGCCGCAGAAGATAAGTACAAAGGACAAGCAAAAGAGAAGGTGCTCTTGTGAATAGGCCACTATTTTAGATAGTAATTTCAATTGCTGTTTGTTTTTTCATTTTGTGTTTTTATTTGTGGTTGATTGAATTAAAATAAACTTTCATTTATGTAGTATCAAGAACATATCAGATTATTGTAATATTGCTTTTCATTATGACTATATTACTAATGCACTAGTATTGTATCTAAAAAAACTAGAGCTAATAAAAAAAAAAGTCAAGAGCCTAAATTAATACAGTATTACATTTTTTTGTTAAATAGTGTAATTATAATGTATTTTACATCACATCTAGGGATCATTTCATTTTCTAACCTTGCCTTTCTCATTGTTTAAATTCTTTGTGACTTAATTTCTTTTGCCTCAATGTATTGATACATTTCACCTCCATATTTCCTTCTCACCTGTTTCTCTATCACTCGTGGGGAATACGGCCTACAGAAAACAGAACATCCTCCCGAGAAACTGCGGCATGTTATAGTATTCTTAAGATGTGCAGAAAACGAAACTGCTCTTTTTTTTCCATCCGTAATGCTGCACCAATGAGGCCGTAATTTTCTCACTACAATCTTCTCCTCTGCCTGGCTAATTTCTACTTCCCCAGGCAAATATCATTGTTTTAATTTATATTATCAATTAACAATTACAGAACGACTCCGTTCTTATCAAGGGTGCCTGCAGTCAGCGTCTTCTGGATATTTGCCTGGACAAATTAAGCAAATTAACCTATTTTGCCTGTAGATTTTATAGCTTCATTTCTCTGCAGTGGTTGTGTTATTGCGGGCAGAAAGGTTAACTCTTTTGCATCAGCATTAATTTAACTGTTTCACACTTGGAGACATAGCTACTAATACTATAGTATTCAACAATGCAAACCCATTTCAGAATTCGTCTGCACGTTCACAGGCTTCAAAACTGTTTTGTTACTTTTATTAAACCTTATGTCTGATAGTAGAGAGATCTTAAAAAAAAAAATGACCAGGCAGCTGACCTTGTACACTGATTGAATAAAATTATAAGCTATTTTACATTCTGGTAGAGAGATCAGTAAACTGCATGATGAGAACAAGGAGCCCATTTATATCTAAAGACAGAGCAAGAGCGGAATAAATGTACCCAAGCACCTACCCATGTTAATAATGGTCTAATCTACAAGTGAAAAACAAAAATACATATGGCCATGTGATGCAGAGAAAATGGTTGAATGGGTAATAAAGGGTAAATTGTGCATACTAACCTAAAAACTTACACTATCCCTGAGAAGTACAGAAACACAAAAAGCTATGTACTCTATCCCTGAGAAGTACAGAAACACAAAAAGCTATATACACTATCCCTGAGAAGTACAGAAACACAAAAAGCTATATACACTATCCCTGAGAAGTACAGAAACACAAAAAGCTATATACACTATCCCTGAGAAGTACAGAAACACAAAAAGCTATATACACTATCCCTGAGAAGTACAGAAACACAAAAAGCTATATACACTATCCCTGAGAAGTACAGAAACACAAAAAGCTATATACACTATCCCTGAGAAGTACAGAAACACAAAAAAGCTATATACACTATCCCTGAGAAGTACAGAAACACAAAAGCTATATACACTATCCATGAGAAGTACAGAAACACAAAAGCTATATACACTATCCCTGAGAAGTACAGAAACACAAAAGAGCTATATACACTATCCCTGAGAAGTACAGAAACACAAAAAGCTATATACACTATCCCTGAGAAGTACAGGAACACAAAAAGCTATATACATTATCCCTGAGAAGTACAGAAACACAAAAGAGCTAAATACACTATCCCTGAGAAGTACAGAAACACAAAAAGCTATATACACTATCCCTGAGAAGTACAGAAACACAAAAGCTATATACACTATCCCTGAGAAGTACAGAAACACAAAAGCTATATACACTATCCCTGAGAAGTACAGAAACACAAAAGAGCTATATACACTATCCCTGAGAAGTACAGAAACACAAAAGAGCTATATACACTATACCTGAGAAGTACAGAAACACAAAAGAGCTATATACACTATCCCTGAGAAGTACAGAAACACAAAAGAGCTATATACACTATACCTGAGAAGTACAGAAACACAAAAGAGCTATATACACTATCCCTGAGAAGTACAGAAACACAAAAAGCTATATACACTATCCCTGAGAAGTACAGAAACACAAAAGCTATATACACTATCCCTGAGAAGTACAGAAACACAAAAGCTATATACACTATCCCTGAGAAGTACAGAAACACAAAAGAGCTATATACACTATCCCTGAGAAGTACAGAAACACAAAAGAGCTATATACACTATACCTGAGAAGTACAGAAACACAAAAGAGCTATATACACTATCCCTGAGAAGTACAGAAACACAAAAGCTATATACACTATCCCTGAGAAGTACAGAAACATAAAAGCGCTATATACACTATCCCTGAGAAGTACAGAAACACAAAAAGCTATATACACTATCCCTGAGAAGTACAGAAACACAAAAGCTATATACACTATCCCTGAGAAGTACAGAAACATAAAAGCGCTATATACATTATCCCTGAGAAGTACAGAAACACAAAAAGCTATATACACTATCCCTGAGAAGTACAGAAACACAAAAAGCTATATACACTATCCTTGAGAAGTACAGAAACACAAAAAGCTATATACACTATCCCTGAGAAGTACAGAAATACAAAAAGCTATATACACTATCCCTGAGAAGTACAGAAACACAAAATAGCTATATACACTATCCTTGAGAAGCACACCCATCATCAAATAGAAATAGAATGGGCATTGAGATGACTCAACAGGGGACCCAAATAGAGGAAAAGAGGGAATGCAAAAATTCAACTTTATGCAGTACCAGCCCGTATTCCTGGCCTATAACTAGATACCTTAGCATCAGTTAGGGTACTCCTAATGGAGATTTAAAGGGACAGTCTACTCCAAAATTGTGATTGTTTAAAAAGATAGATAATCCCTTTATCACCCATTCTGCAGTTTTGTATAATCAACACAATTATATTAATATACATTTTACCTCTGTGATTACCTTGTATCTAAGCCTCTGATAAATGCCCCCCTTATTTCAAGGATGTTTATGACTTGCATTTTAGCCAATGAGTGAGCACAGTGTTATCTATATTGTACACATTAACTATCTCTGTCTTGCTGTGAAAACTTATAAAATTGATTGAGATAAAGGCGGCCTGCAGGGGCCTTAAAAACAGGCAGAGGTTTAAAGTTTTAGATGTTATAAGGTATATTAATATAACAATAGGTTATGCAAAACTGGGGAATGGGCAATAAAGGCATTATCTATCTTTTTAGCCAATAAACATTTTGGAGCAGACTGTACCTTTAAAACAAATCAGTGGTATAGTTTTGGCCTCAGAGCCGTGGGTTGTTTTTTTTTAAGAATTTAATTTTTTTCAACCATTCGGCATTAAATGGAATTTTTGCATTCTGCTTTTTCCTCCCATTGAAGCATCCCAATGACTGTTATTTTTTCTTTTTGAGGGATGGTTGATGTACTTCTCATTAATCACCTCTTTAATAAGGAATTAAACTCTCCTCTATAAGTTTCTTGGTTAATAGCAGGTTTATAGTAAGAAAATGGAATGAATGTCAGATCTGTGAATATTATGGGTAGTTTACTGAATGTTACTTACAGACAAAAAAAAACCCAGACATAAAACCAAAACATTATATGACCAAAATAAGTAACAACAGGACAGTAAACACCTTGTAATTACAACATTTTTCTACAGCCTACACAGCATAGTCTGAAGGGCATATTTATCAATGTGCGAGCGGACATGATACAAAGTAGCGTATCATGTTCGCCGCACATCTATAAATGCCGACAGCATACGCTGTCTAGATTTATCATTGCACCAGCACTTCTTGTGACCTACTGGCGCAATGCCACCCCCTGCAGATTCGCGGGCAATCGGCTGCTAGCAGGGGGTGTCAATCAATCCAATCGTATTCGATCAGGTTGATTTCTGTCCGCGGCCTCAGAACAAGCGGACAAGTTATGGAGCAGCGGTCTTTAGAAGGCTCACCGGAAACAAGGGGCATCAAGCTCCATATAGAGCCTGATAAATATGCCCCTGAGTGTTATTAGAACTGATTGACACCTTGTTTGCTGGAATTTCAATGTTTTTCATTAGTAAGGCTCCCTCCCACCACTTATCATATTTGGAAGAGCCAATCTGGACATGAGTCTGTTGATGACAGAGCTTGCCACTGTCTGTGATAAAAAATCTAATGATAAGACTACAAACTGCAAATTAGGACAAACATGTAAAGCCTGCCATATGCTCTTTCAGTTTTCATAACTGCAAAATTCACAATTTTCAGACTTAAATTAAAGAAAAAAGAGCAAAATAAATAATGAATATTTGTTTCAAAGTTGTTTTACTATGCATAATGAAACACTTTATGTTACAAACACAAAACACCTACTGTCCCTTTAAGATACCTTTATTGACTAAAGTTTTTCATTGTTACCATGTTTGCCTTATGTTAAAAATGTTAACTCCTTTGCTTGTAAATTTCATTTTTTTTTAATCTTCTTGCTGCTCCCTTCATATACCTCTAGAGCAGGGATGGGGAACCTTGGCCCTCCAGTTTCAGAACTACATTTGCCATGATGCTCAACTGGACTTCAGAGTGCCTAAGCATCATGGGTAATGATATTTATATATGCATTCATATACATATTTAGACTAGACGTGTATGTATCTGAATGTTAACCCTTTGATGACTGGGTTACTTTGTCTACATCAAAACAACGTTTTGATTTAAACAAATTGAAATCCCACTGTTGTGCACGCAATCACGAGATTTCAATAATGGGATCGGGTCAGGGGGGGGGCATTTCTATGAAGCTAGGCACGCCCTCCAGACCGTGAATTCTATAGCGGATCATGTCTGTCCGCACCTACATAAATAGACCCCATAATCTCTTCATAGTAAATTCTGCCATTTTTTGTATTATTACCACAGTAAATGCAATATAAAATAGTTTCATTATTCATTCTTAAACTTTCTAATTTACTCCTATTATAAATTTTTCTTCGTTCACTTGCTATCTTTATTTGAAAAAGAAGGCATCTAAGCTTCTTTTTTGGCTCAGACCTCTGGACAGCACTTTTTTATTGGTGGATGAATTTATCCACCAATCAGCAAGAATAACTCAGGTTATTCACCAAAAATGGGCCGGCATCTAAACTTACATCCTTGCATTTCAAATAAAGATACCAAGAGAATGAAGAAAATCTTATAATAGGAGTAATTTAGAAAGTTACTTAAAACTGCATGCTCTATCTGAATCACAAAAGAAAAAAAGTAGGTTCAGTGTCCCTTTAAAGAGTAGCAGACTGGATTGGAAAGAAATCCTGTATTATATTTCAGGACTTTGGACATCTCCAATCTTCCAACTTAGAGGTTGATCAAATTACAAGTTGGTGGGAGCTCCTCACAGCTAAAATTAGTGATTTAATCTTTAAGTCTGCAGAAATATATATCTTTTTAATTAGGAGACTGGATTGGAAAGAAATCCTGTATTATATTTCAGGACTTTGGACATCTCCAATCTTCCAACTTAGAGGTTGATCAAATTACAAGTTGGTGGGAGCTCCTCACAGCTAAAATTAGTGATTTAATCTTTAAGTCTGCAGAAATATATATCTTTTTAATTAGGAGACTGTTTTTCTGCTCATGTTTGTGGTAGCTGAATGCAAAAAAACAAAAGTTAATCACCGTACATCATTTCCTTGCTAATGTAACTGTGGCACAGTTAGTCTTTCTCTGTAAAAATGCATAACTAATGCAACTGTGGCACAGTTAGTCTTTCTCTGTATAAATGCATAACTAATGCAACTGTGGCACAGTTAGTCTTTCTCTGTATAAATGCATAACTAATGTAACTGTGGCACAGTTAGTCTTTCTCTGTATAAATGCATAACTAATGTAACTGTGGCACAGTTAGTCTTTCTCTGTATAAATGCATAACTAATGCAACTGTGGCACAGTTAGTCTTTCTCTGTATAAATGCATAGCTAATGTAACTGTGGCACAGTTAGTCTTTCTCTGTATAAATGCATAGCTAATGTAACTGTGGCACAGTTAGTCTTTCTCTGTATAAATGCATAACTAATGTAACTGTGGCACAGTTAGTCTTTCTCTGTATAAATGCATAACTAATGCAACTGTGGCACAGTTAGTCTTTCTCTGTATAAATGCATAACTAATGTAACTTTGGCACAGTTAGTCTTTCTCTGTATAAATGCATAACTAATGCAACTGTGGCACAGTTAGTCTTTCTCTGTATAAATGCATAACTAATGTAACTGTGGCACAGTTAGTCTTTCTCTGTATAAATGCATAGCTAATGTAACTGTGGCACAGTTAGTCTTTCTCTGTATAAATGCATAACTAATGTAACTGTGGCACAGTTAGTCTTTCTCTGTATAAATGAATAACTAATGCAACTGTGGCACAGTTAGTCTTTCTCTGTATAAATGCATAACTAATGTAACTGTGGCACAGTTAGTCTTTCTCTGTATAAATGCATAACTAATGCAACTGTGGCACAGTTAGTCTTTCTCTGTATAAATGCATAACTAATGCAACTGTGGCACAGTTAGTCTTTCTCTGTATAAATGCATAACTAATGCAACTGTGGCACAGTTAGTCTTTCTCTGTATAAATGCATAACTAATGTAACTGTGGCACAGTTAGTCTTTCTCTGTATAAATGCATAACTAATGCAACTGTGGCACAGTTAGTCTTTCTCTGTATAAATGCATAGCTAATGTAACTGTGGCACAGTTAGTCTTTCTCTGTATAAATGCATAACTAATGTAACTGTGGCACAGTTAGTCTTTCTCTGTATAAATGCATAACTAATGTAACTGTGGCACAGTTAGTCTTTCTCTGTATAAATGCATAGCTAATGCAACTGTGGCACAGTTAGTCTTTCTCTGTATAAATGCATAACTAATGTAACTGTGGCACAGTTAGTCTTTCTCTGTATAAATGCATAACTAATGCAACTGTGGCACAGTTAGTCTTTCTCTGTATAAATGCATAGCTAATGTAACTGTGGCACAGTTAGTCTTTCTCTGTATAAATGCATAACTAATGTAACTGTGGCACAGTTAGTCTTTCTCTGTATAAATGCATAACTAATGCAACTGTGGCACAGTTAGTCTTTCTCTGTATAAATGCATAACTAATGTAACTGTGGCACAGTTAGTCTTTCTCTGTATAAATGCATAACTAATGCAACTGTGGCACAGTTAGTCTTTCTCTGTATAAATGCATAACTAATGCAACTGTGGCACAGTTAGTCTTTCTCTGTATAAATGCATAACTAATGTAACTGTGGCACAGTTAGTCTTTCTCTGTATAAATGCATAACTAATGTAACTGTGGCACAGTTAGTCTTTCTCTGTATAAATGCATAACTAATGTAACTGTGGCACAGTTAGTCTTTCTCTGTATAAATGCATAACTAATGTAACTGTGGCACAGTTAGTCTTTCTCTGTATAAATCCATAACTAATGTAACTGTGGCACAGTTAGTCTTTCTCTGTATAAATGCATAACTAATGTAACTGTGGCACAGTTAGTCTTTCTCTGTATAAATGCATAACTAATGTAACTGTGGCACAGTTAGTCTTTCTCTGTATAAATGCATAACTAATGTAACTGTGGCACAGTTAGTCTTTCTCTGTATAAATGCATAACAATGTTCATTGTTTGTTCCTCTTTATCTTCCTTTGCAGTGACTTTGATAGTAAAAGATGCCTGCATACCTACAAGCTGCAACATCTCTTTTACCGTATAGTGTCAGATGTGCAGGTGTTGGAGATCCTGACATTTGTGATAAATACCTTCACTTCCCAAATCTCTAATCCACAACATGACATGAAGTCAAAGCAAAGTGACAACAAATATAAACAGAGCTCATCTTCCTGCTGTCTCTTTAAAAAGCGTTTGCTAACAAGGTCATAAATATTTATGTTCAAGTTTCCCTTGAGCCCTATCATTCCAGTGCTGAATGATTAATAATAGATTAAACACTTTAGATTGGCTTCCACTGAGCACCTTCGCTTTGTATGAATCTGATGCGTGGGGCAGGACTACAGCTGACAGCCATCGCAATGACAAGAATGGTCTTCAGAACTGATAAGTAGAATCTATGATCACATCAGTGTACAATACAGACAGCTACTATGGAGAAAAAAATGATAGCAGAAAGACTTAAAGGACCAGAAAATACAGTAGATTTGCATACTCAAAATGCATGATAAAAAGACAATGCAATAGCACTTAGGGTAGATTTAACAAGCAGTAGATGCTGCTTTCTACACCCAAAGTTTCAGGCTCGCCTAAAGCTAAAGTTAAAGGGATACTCAACCCAATTTTTTTCTTTGTGATTTAGATAGAGCAGGCAATTTAAAGAAACTTTCTAATTTACGCCTATTAGCAATTTTTCTTTGTTCTCTTTGTATCTTTATTTAAAAAAGCAGGAATGTAAGCTTACGAGCCGGCCCATCTTTGGTTTAGCACCTAGGTTGTGCTTGCTGATTGGATGGCTAAATGCAGCCACCAATCAGCAAGCGCTATCCAGAGTCTGAACCAAAAATGGGCAGGCTTGTAAGCTTACATTCTTGCTTTTTCAAATAAAGATACCAAGAGAATGAAGAAAATTTGATATTAGGAGTAAATTAAAAAGATGCTTAAAATTGCATGCTCTATCTGAATCATGAAAGAAAAAAATGGGTTCAGTATACCTTTAAGAAGCATCGGTCGTAAGACCTTTTAGGTGGCGGACTAAAATCATCCCAATCCGATCAAAATTATTGACAACCCTGCTAGCAGCCGATTGGCCGCGAATGTGCAGGAGGCGGCAGTGCACAGGCTTTTTACAAGAAATGCATGGTCTCTGTGAATCATGAAATTTTAATTTTGACTTGAGTGTCCCTTTAAGAATACATTATGCATATCAAAATGATGATTATAATTGTATACAAAATATACTAATAGCAGCTACACAATATGTAACATATATCTAGTACCTAGTTATTATTAGGAAAATAGCAACTGAATAGTAATTTTTTATAAAAGCAAACATAGTATAAGAAGGATTTTTACATGGAACAGTTGTTGAAGATCATACAATATTGTGCAACTCAGGTTCACAGCTATTTAATATAGCCAATAAATCAGTAAAAACATCTGTTCACGCCTATTTGTTTTAATTGCAGTGTTTTTGTATTTTAAGCAACTTTACTTCTATTATCAGATTTGCTTTGTTCCCTTGGTATCCTTGGTTGAAGAGTAAACCCACATGGGCACATAGGACCTCAGGGGCATGCACATGTGTTAAACACTCTATGCCAGTAGTTTTTGCAACTTTGAATAACATTGCTACAAACATTGTTGCAAGTACTGAGTGCTAAAGAAATGTGAACGCTCCTGAGGTCCTATGTACCCATATAGGTTCACTATATAACAAAGGAAACCAGAAGTAAATTGGAAATATGTTTAACATTGCATGACCATGAAAGCTTTATTCTGACTTTTCTGCTCCTTTTACTTTTGGGCACAACATGTTTCACGCAAATCATCAGCAGTGAGATGTGCTCAGAAAACTAAATTAGGGTTATTCTGCTTTCCTTTCTTTTTCCCAAGTCCAAAGAAGCACATTGTACAACTATGATAGTAACTGATAAGGCAATGCCAATACAACTAACAGAGTAGTAATAATAATAATGTTAATTTCAAAATCATTAATATTTATATTGAGTTGTTCTCCCTAAGGTGACTCACATCACATTGGTGCAAGGCCTTTAACTTAAAGACACAAAATTGCCATGAGCTGTCATTATTTATTGTCCCTGCTTTTCCTTTAAAAGGAAAGTCTACTTGAAAAGTTGTATTGTTTAAAAATATAGACAATCCATTTTTTACCCATTCTCCAGTTTTGCATAACCAACACAGTTATATTAATACACTTTTTACCTCTGTGATTACCTTGTATCTAAGCCTCTGCAGACTGCCCCCTTATCTCAGTTCTTTTGACAGACTTGCATTTTAGCCAATCAGTGCTGAAATATAAATACCTCCCCAGTCATGAGAATCTAAATGGCACACATTAACTAGCACTGTCTTAATGGGAAAACTGTCAAAATGCAATGAGATAAAAAAAAACAAAAAAAACTTGGTTTACCTTTCAAAAAATTATGCTTTTAAAACACACATTTTGTATACCTAAAATGGTTAAGTTAATCAATCTCAGAGATATGGAATAACTGAAACCCCCAAAAAACAAACCTACATATATTCAGTTATAAACCTTACCTTATTGGCATTGACACAATGTTTCCTTTGTATTCTTTAGAATTGCAAAGTTGTACATTTCAGCAGTTTTATCTGATGCTAAACTACCTTTTATTGAGAACTTTTCTTTTTAATCATGATCTTTTTTTCTCTATATATATAATCTTTCCCTGCTGCTGGAAGACAAAGAGATTGAATCAAAGGTTCTCCGCATTTTCTACATTAAATGTGGTGGATAAGAAACAGATTGCAGAATGATAAAATGTGTCAGTGTTTTATTCTGTAATTTCCACTTTTTATCTCTTGTTCTTTCCATTTTCTCTGTTATTTTGTCTAATCCTGTTCTCTATTTCACACATAAATCTATTTACTGCTCTCATCTTTTTCCTCTCTGTTTTGTACATTTGACATTCAAACACATGCAACTGTAATTTATTTTTTTCAAGTCTTTTGTTGGAACATTTGAATGTAACCATCTCGTGAGAGATGTTAAAGATGCTTTGCATTTGTCAAGACATCAAAGACAGAAAACGGTGGCTGTTCCCCTGAATAGACATGCTTAGAATGGTTTCAAGTCAACAGCAAAAATGGTCTGTTATTATAAACTCTTAAATGTATTAGTCACCAGCCAATACTTTCTAAAACCATTTATTATTTCTCTGCAAAGTGCTGACCAACAATCTACAACAATCGTATAGAGTATTTTGAGAAATAGGGAATCTTTTAATTTTTATAAAAAAAAACAATAGACAATATTTAGTTTATGTTACCAAAAATAAGTTCATGCTTAGGGTAAAATAATGTTCTATCTATCTATCTATCTCTATCTATCTATGTATCTATCTATTTATATCTATCTATCTATCTATCTATCTATCTATCTATCTATCTATCTATATTTGTTTCATTTATTTATACAATATACTTTCAATTTAAGCTTGTGCAGTCAAATAGCCAATGCAGCAAATACTCTTATTAGAGCTCTGAACACATACTCAGTAGGAGCCTCAGAAAAAAAGGCTGTGCACACTCCCCCAAGAATGAGCAGTTGTCTTGTTACAGTTCTTTATTTCCGCTATCTCTTTTACATACAAAGGCTTTTGTCAGACTCCAAGAACTTAACAAACAACTTCTTCAAGTGTATGAGCTGTGATAAAACTGTGAAGTGTGTTAAATAGAATGTTATACAGTGTTGGAAACACTGCTGCAATATAGTGCACAGTACATATGCACTTTTTTTGAGCAAACATAGATATTTAACAAAGTATTGGAAAAGAACAAAGTGCATTTTATTAAAAGTTTTTTTGATTTTTTTTTTTATTTAATTTCATGCTCTGTCTGAATCATGAAAGTTTATTTTGGGCTTTAATTACCCTTTAACTCAATCAAACTAAAGTATTATGGGACCCTTCATTAGAAAGAGGAGAATCAAAACACATTTTCATATTTTATGTAAAGGGTTACACAAACCTATAGACATGATAAAAGATACAAAAATTAAAGGGATACTGAACCCATTTTTTTATTTCATGATTCAGATAGAGCATGCAGTTTTAAGCAACTTTCTAATTTTCTCCTATTATCGAGTTGTCTTTGTTCTCTTGGTATCTTTATTTTAAAAAGCAGGAGTGTAAGCTTACGAGCCGGCCCATCTTTGGTTCAGCACCTGGGTAGCGCTAAATGTAGCCACCAATCAGCAACCACTATCCAGGATTCTGAACCAAAAATGGGCCAGCGCCTATGCTTACATTCCTGCCTTTACAAATAAAGATGCCAAGAGAACAAAGAAAAATTGATAATAGGAGTAAATTAGAAAGTTGCTTACAATTGCACACTCTATTTGAAATTTAGATTCAGTATCCCTTTAAGCAAATAGACGTTTATTTTAATGTAATAAAATGTAGGTTGCACTCAACCTGTATTCCACGCTCCCAGCTAAAAATATAGGAAAAGGAGTCTCCAATCATTCAAATGGGCCAAATTCTAACCCTAAAATTGCATAGTCACTGCCATGATAATGGTAATAAAATAATAGGCATCAGGAGTAAATGTAGATTTTGCTCATAAGAAAACACAATACATTGTTTGTACATAGTCATATAGTACATAGTCATATAGTACATAGTCATATAGTACATAGTCATGCTTATATAAAATGTAGATTTACTTCGTCAGTCAAATGCAATAGAATCCTTTGACAGACAGAATCATATTTTCACCACCCTGGAAAAATTCCCAGCAGATACTTATAATTCCACCTCCTCACTGTAAAGGCTGATAGCATATATGTGCCTAACATCTCACTATGTGACAACGTGCTTTTCTATTACATAATAATTATCTGCATGCCAGTCTACCTTCTTCAAATGTAGACTAGAAGGTGCTGCTGCAGGAATATCCATGATGATTTTTTTTATGACTTCAATATTATGGATAACAGTTTGGTTCCTAAGACTTAAAGTGGGCTGCCATCTGGTGCTTCAATATTATTAAAAGGATACTAAACACCTTAGTAATTACACAGCATTTGTGTTGTATTGCTATATAATAATATATTAGTCAGGTCTAAACATGTTTAAAACAAATTAACATCTTGTTTGCTGCAATTGCTTTCAATAGCCAAGCTCCGCCCCCTGCGTGCCTTATTCGGAGGAACCAATAAAGGCTGTAGAGGGCAAGGCTAACCACAATCATTTATAAAGAGTATAAAGTGCAATTAGGGAAATATACTGTATGTGGCAAGTGTAGCTTTGAGAAATCTGCAGTATGCATTTCCAGCTCTGAGAATTAGAAAATCTACAACTTTTCAGAGCTAAATTCTATGAAAAGATGGGAAAATAAAAAATAAAAGTAAATTTCAATGTTGTTTTAGTACACATAATTAAGCATTTTATTTAAAAACATCAAGATGTGTATTGTCCCTTTAATGCCTCAGTGACAGTTTAGGTATATAGGTGCAATCTTGCTTGCTAAAATTTAAATTTGCTTTTAAATTGCCTTAAAAGGACATTCTGGTCAAAATTAAACATTTTAAATAACTTTTCAATTTACTTTTATCATCACATTTGCTTTGCTCTCTTGGTATTCTTTGTGGAAATCTAAACCTTGGTAGGCTCATATGCTAATTTCTAGGCCGTTGAACTGCCTCTTATCTTCATTTTAACAGTTTTTGACAGTAAGACACTCCTAGTTCATGTGTGTCATATGGGTAGCATTGTGCTCACTTTCATGGATTTATTTAAGAATCAGCACTGATTGGCTAAAACAGTCTGTCAAAAGAACTGAGATAAGCGGGCAGTCTGCAGAGGCTGAGATACAAGGTAATCACAGAGGTATAAAGTGTATTAATATAACATTGTTGGTTATGCAAAACTGCGGAATGGGTAATAAGGGGATTATCTATCTTTTTAAACAATAAAAATTCTGGCGTAGACTGTCCCTTTAAAGCAATGTTTTGGTATTAAAATATGGCCAGGACCAGATATAGCAAAGGCACAATTACTCTTTTGCCTCTTAAAGGGGACAGTAAACACCTTGAATTTTTTTTATATACAATATTTAGTTATGCATTCTGTTGAACAGATTTGTAAGGCGGCGACTTGGTCTTCGCTTCATACTTTTTCTAAATTCTACAAATTTGATACTTTTGCTTCTTTGGAGGCTATTTTTGGGAGAAAGGTCTTACAGGCAGTGGTACCTTCCGTTTAAGCGCCTGCCTTGTCCCTCCCTTCATCGGTGTCCTATAGCTTTGGTATTGGTATCCCACAAGTAATGGATGAATCCGTGGACTAGATACACCTTACAAGAGAAAACAAAATTTATGCTTACCTGATTAAAAATGAAACAACTTTGCAATATACTTTCATTGTTTATTTTGCCCCCTTTTCATGTAATTTAGCTCTGAAAATGGAGACTTTACTAATTCTTATAATTTGAAATGCACCCTGCTGATGTCTCAAGACAAATGGTAGGTGGAGTTTGATAAATATATACAGTAAACATTATGTTAATTCTTTTTAGAAGCAATTAGACTCGGCTAATATGTCATTCTATAGCAACACATCAGAAATGTCTTGTAATTACAAGACTTTAACTGTCCCTTTAATTTGTATCCATTTCAGCTTGCTGGCCTTCCCAAGTGCTTCACTTCTTGTTCCTAATAACCATTTATACTGAAGAGGGTAGTCATTAATTGTTTTATTCAGATCATTTCTTACAAATAGTGTTACTTAGGGCTCCATGTACTAAGCAGTCAGCGAGCTACCCGCAACAAATCTCGCGTCAAAACTCGCAAACTGATATGTACAAAGCCGTCAATTATGTTAAAACTCGCATCTTTAAAATTGCGAGCGTACTTATCCGCCAAACCTCGCTACCGCTCCATTTTTCACTGTAATTAGACACATTTGACCACCAACTCGCCAAAAAACGAATGTACTAAAAAATCTATTTGTCCGCTCGCTACAATTTCCGCTCCCACCTCGCTATTTTTGCCTCGCCACCTTTTAGGTGGCGGGCAAGGTACAAAACAATAGGAAAGTCAATCTAGACGCCAGTCTAGACATATATAAAAGGCAGTAATATCAGCATTGTACTTACAGCATAACTGGCGTCTAATTTGTCTCTCATTTCCATGTACATAAATTGCGCCCAATTTGTCGACTGTAATTAAAGAGTAATCTATTTAAATTTGTATTGTTAGTTGTCAATCTTTATAATTATTTTTATATTAATATTTATATATTATCAGATCCAGATGAAGCCATATCCAAATTGTAAATAAATATTACAAAAATAACGCTCTGTTATCACTCTTCAAAAATTTTTGAACAATAATAAAGTTGTTTAGATAAGTTGAACTTTTATAGGAGCAAAATATCCCGCGACTACTATGATGTTCGTGACACCTTGCATGTCACGTGTTAATAATTGGCCAGACAATTCAACTGAAAGTTAAGTACCATCAGCTTAGTCGCGGCGAGCGAGGCGTCAAATTTATCAACAATCCGCAACTGCTCGCGGCGGGCTAGACTTGTCTATTTATTGGGGGAATATTAGTACATAGCGACAGCGGACACCATTTCGCCCGCGGCGAGTAACGGCGAGTTTATCCGCGTCTACAATAACGGATGAATTGACGGCTTAGTACATGGAGCCCTAGGTAATCTGTTTTACAATCAAAATTCTTTATGCTCTCTTAATTGGTGATTCTAAAAAATGCATGCATGGGCAACACGTGATTTTTTTGTAGCCCATAAAATGTAACAGAAAGCGAAAATAAAGCAGTATTGTTGGCAGCTTAGATTTACAGGGAAAAAGTACAAACCAATTAAAGTATCTTAAAATTATCACTTGGTTATGATTTGAAGACACTTGAATGGTTTATACCATATTTTATCCACTAAACAGAAGGCATCAGAAAAAATATTGTTTTTAAATTTAGAAAACTGATGTAATATCAAGGTAGAAAAGTAAGTTCAAGGTGTATAAATTAGGCTGTTAATGAAATACTGAACCCAATTTTTTTATTTGATGATTCAGATAGTGCATGCAATTTTAAGTAACTTTCTAATTTACTCCTATTAGCAATTTTTCTTCATTTTCTTGGAATCTTTATTTGAAAAGCAGGAATGTAAGCTAAATGTAGCCACGAATCAGCAAGCACTATCCAAGGTGCTGATCAAAAAAGGGAGAACAAAGAAAATTTGATAATAGGAGTAAATTAGTAAATTGCTAAAAATTGCATGCTCCATCTAAATCATGAAAGAAAACATTTGAGTTTAGTATCCCTTTAAGGTTAGCCTTTAATGTTATTTGCTCAATTAGTTTTAAAAGACTGATTAATATAGACAATAATATGTTACATCTACATAGTTATGGGACTCTATGGACAGACTAGCAGAGTTTTATTGACAATAACTGTGCCTTTTGTCAATTTAGCATCATTAATTTGCCATCCTTTTGCACTTTACAGGAAATCCAATCAATGTGGCGATTGTCAACGGACAGGAGAATATACAACTTTTTTATAAAGTGAAATGTAAAAAAAAAATTCATAATTCTTTACCTACAAAAAATAAAAACTGCAATAAATATGAGCTGTTAGTACATATCAGAGATAACACTGAGTTAAGACACATAAGAACCAAGAACCAGTACTACGTACTAATCAATCAGTTATGTTAGGTAACTGCTCTTTTTATCCAGAATACAGAAATCTTAAAAATACACTGTTTCCAGGGTTTGTTCTTAAATAAAGAAATCATTACCTGTTAAAGCTAAGTGGTACTCTGCATAAGATTTATCTCACTTTCAAATATATATGCAAAATATTCAGTCCAGAAAAAGCTTCAGATATTTTTTTTTTAAGGAATATATGTTATTGAGAGTATATCATCAGTAAATCAATGTGCAGAACTAAATTATGACTGCACTTTTAAGTCAAGGTGCTTGTTCGTTATAATTGTTTCTTTTTGGTTTTATGGTGTAGCAGTTTGAAATATTTTGTAGCACTTTTTCTACATGATATCACTGCAGATGTGCACTAGAATAGATATGGATTATTTTTATATGACATAGGATTAAGGAATGGTGCATTTTGGCTTTCTATTGTATTATGGGGTTAATAGTGTTGTCATTTTAAGCTAAGGTAGCTATTGAACTATTGTAGGTTTGGGAGGGTATATTACAGAAGTGGGTGATTTCAGTATTATAAGCCTGGTGAAACGCCGTTATATCAGCCAAGAAACGCGTTGTGTTTAATACAACTTTTTATATCGAGCTCCTGTGTGGTTCCACACTTAAGTTTGGATATGTGGGTTCCCTTCCTTGGTCAGACCTTCATATTCCTGTGGCCGTAGTTGAGCTCCGGGTTTCTCCAAATTCCTTGACTGTGTGATTAGCACTTGTTGTGCTCTACCAAATGTCAGGGAATTTTTTGTTTTAATCTGTATCCTAATTTCCTGTGTGATACACTATGAGGCAACTACTGTTGTTTTGTGTCTTCCAGATTATTGAGGTGTGCTAATCCTGTTCTGGAGTGCGACCAGGGGATCAGAAGATTATTATAAATGGATCTTTAAGGGACTATCCTCATTTATTTTTTTCTGCATACTTTTAATATAGTTTTATAATAATAATAATTATTATTATTATTGTTGCTGTTATTATTATTATTAATAATTATTGTCTATTACCGCCTTTATAAGTTAGCTTTACCTATTTTTTAATCACCAGCTGTGATCAGCTCAGTAGATGTTCTTGCAGCTTTGAGCAAGATTAAACTCCTTTACAGGGGAATTAAATGCAGAGGGTCAATGTGACAATAGAGCTGTAACTAAGAGGCTGATTAACTAAAAGTCTCTAGGTTGGCGAGATTATTTAAGAATGCTCGCCAGTCCTATTTCCCTGATGGAATTCTATAACTCTGTTTTTGACCCTGAAAACAAGGTGTCTCGCTAAGGGGTGTATCCTGCATTTTCGTTTGTGAAGGTGGTGCACAAAACTGAACAATTAACTTGTAATTTAAAAATCATTCAAAACTAATAATTTAACCATTCACACAAAAATACACAGGGATTTTTTTTATTGTTAAAGTGAATGTAAATTTTGATGCTAAAGTGCCCGGTTTTTAAAACTTTGATTAAAAACAGGGGCACTTTAATTCATCAATATTTTCATTTCACTCCTGTTGTGAAAATAAACTTACTTTTTAATCTTCACAGCAGCTCCAGCTTCCTCCACCTGTTTCAAAGCCTCTTCCTGGGTCTAAAATTAGGTATCTGGCTTCCTCCAATCACAGCAGTGAATCAGACACTGAATCCCCCGGGGGGGAATCTGTGATTGGAGGATGACCTATCAATCATTTCTGACATCAGAAATGGCTTGTGAGACCGGAGGAAGCAGCAGCTGCTGTGAAGTTTAAAAGGTAAGTTTTTTGTCACAACAGGAGTGAAATGTAAATTTTGATGAATTAAAGTGCCCCTGTTTTTAATCAAAGTTTTAAAAACCGGGCACTTAAACATCAAAATTTACATTCACTTTAAGGTGCATCAAAAAAACTTAACAAATTGTTCACCATGTAAATTACACAGGAATAAATCATATTAAACATGCACAGCTTAAATCACAATTTACGTACACTGGATATGCAAAAAACGCATACAAATGCTTATTTAAAATAGAAAGCGTAATTGTTTTTTTTCCGTAAAATGGGCTGAACACGGGCGTTCCATGGGCATGTATGAGATGTTCTCTCAAATCCCATTGTAGTTCTCTAAACATGTCTGCCCTACAGTTCTCGCAGCTTTTTCTAGTAGATGAAAAGGTAGCAAGGTTGTGATAAAACATACAAAATACTTAACCTTATAGAAAATGCATATGAAAAAATAGGCGACTGTAAGATGCTATATGCAGAAAGCAACATAATGTGATTTATATTGGCTGCATGATTTAATTTTTACAGTGCCCTCCCTGCTCATTGTTAACTTCACCCAACACAACGAAGTTTCCCTTTTCCATTGAGCTCCATTAATTTCAACAGGAGACATCTCGCCACTCGAAGGGACTGCCCCTTTTTTAAAGATAATTCCACGAGGGTAGCCCCTGTGAGGGCCCACATAAAAAACTGTGTCTATTCTAGCGAGGTTTAGATATTTAGCCCCTAATTGTTGAGAACTCAGAGGGCGCTTCATGAATCTCAAAGAACAACTTCAAATAGGATAATCATAAAAGGTTTACTATGTTCTCCATTTATTAAAGGCCGGGTGGATGAGGTTCACCATCTTGAACTATGTCCGTTCAGACTCGTGGCGAGCAAGCATCAGTACACTGCCTGCAGTTAACATTGCACAATCTGCTGATAGTGGAATGCAGCCCCCTGCTTGTGTGTGACGGATCGAGATGATTGCAATCTGTGACCTAAATTGTTGTGGATAGGTTAAGTAGCAGTGGTCTTATGATCGTTACTACTTAACTAGCATTTCAGGCTCGCTCTAAAGAAAACTGAAATGCTCGGGCTCCGAAGCAGCAATCACTACTTGTTAGATGGAGATGGATGTAATGTCATCAAAACTCTAAAAGATATAAAAGAAAGCAATGCAAACAGGTTGTCAGTACATTAGCAATAATGAGGGTATTTATTTCATAGATCACTTCGGTCAATAGATTTTGAAGACTGCAGTGACTTTGCTAAGAAGATAAAAAGCTATACAGTTGTCACTAATGCACATGCCCCATAGATTCAATAAAACTCACCTAGGCAGGATTTATTTACAAATCTATATTATTTACTACTCACAGACCCATCAGTTAAACCCAAACATTGGATTTCATTGAGTCTTCTAATTGTAAATAGCTACTATAAATATTTAACTAGAATTCAGTTTTATAATTAAGGGAGAAATCCCTGAAGACAAACATTTATCACATTACTTAATATTGCACGATAATGATGTTATCATGCAGATTATTAACTGGAATTCTGACACTGACAAATTAACTAAGGATATCACAGTAGGGTGGATAATAATTACTCGAATGCAGCAATTCACAACCATTTGTGCTTTAGGACTCTTCTGAGTGATTTCTTGAAAGTGACACTCCACGACTGCCACAATTGTAATTGGATAAAATATGAAAAATTAATTAATAAGTAATGACCTAGCAGTTATTTGAAATTTCCTTAGAAGCCAATATAATTTATTTTGTTTGATAACCTCTGGTAGTGTGGCAGAATATACAATTACAACTTCACTTAAAGTGTCTCATTCAACTACTGCAAAATTTAAATAAATGAGGGGGAATAATTTGTTAATGATAAAATATATAAAACTAGTCCTAAAGCCCATTTACACGGGCCATTTTTTGCAGTACAGCAGTCTCACCCCTTGCTCTCTCTCCCTCCCCCTATCTTTTGCTCTCTTTCTCCCCCTCTCTTTTGCTCTCTCTCTTGCTCCACCTCTCTTTTGCTCTCTCTACCCCCTCTCTTTTGCTCTCTCTACCCTTTCTTTTGCTCTTCCCCTCCCTCTCTTTTGTTTTCTCTCCCCCTCTCTTTTGCTCTCTCTCTCTACCCTCTTTTGCTCTCTCTCTCCCCCCCCTCTCTTTTGCGCTCTCTCTCTCCCTCTCTTTTGTGCTCTCTCTATCCCCCTCTCTTTTGCGCTCTCTCTCTCCCCCTCTCTTTTGTGCTCTCCCTCCTCTTTTTTGCACTCTCTCTCTCCCCCCTCTCTTTTGTGCTCTCTCTCTCCCGCCTCTCTTTTGTGCTCTCTCTCTCTCCCTCTCTTTTGCGCTCTCTCCCCTCTCTCTTTTGCGATCTCTCTCTCTCCTCCATCTCTTTTGCTCTGTCTCTTTCCCCTCTCTTTTGCTCTCTCTCCCCCTCTCTTTTGCTCTCTCTCTCCCCCCTCTTTTGCTCTCTCTCCCCCTCTCTTTTGCTCTGTCTCTTTCCCCTCTCTTTTGCTCTCTCCCCCTCTCTTTTGCTCTCTCTCCCCCCTCTCTTTTGCTCTCTCTCCACCCTCTTTTTTGCTCTGTCTCCCCCCTCTTTTTTGCTCTCTATCTCCCTCTCTTTTGCTCTCTCTCTCCCCTCTCTTTTGCTCTCTCCATCCCTTTCTTTTGCTTTCTATCTCCATCCCTCTCTATTGCTCTCTCCCCCTCTCTTTTGATCTCTCTCCCCCCTCTTTCTAACCCCTCTCTCTCTCCCCATCTCCACCCCTCTCCCACCCTCTCTCTTCTTTTGCTCTCTCTCTCCCCCCTCTTATTTGCTCTCTCTCTTCCCTCTATTTTTCTATTTCCCCTCTCTTTTGCTCTTTCCCCTCTACTTTGCTCTCTCTCCCTCCTCTCTTTTCCCTCTCTTTTGCTCTCTCTTCCCTTCTCTTTAGCACTTTTGCATCTCTTTTTGTCTCTCCCCCTCTCTTTCTATCTCTCTCCCCTCTCTCTCGCGCCAACTGCGCCCGTCCCCGCCCCACCCGACCACGCCCCACAATGCCAGGCCCCACCAACGTCCGGCCACCCCCCTCTTTCGCTGCACCGTGCCGCAAACAGCAGATCAGGTAAGGCCAAGTGTGTTTGTCCCGTGCTGTCTCTACTGCACATGACAGCTTCGGACAAACACACTTGGCCTTTTATATTATAGGATATACTAATGACAAGAATATATATATATATATATATATATATATATATATATATATACATATACATACACATACACATACACTCACACGTATGTAAATACAAAACATTTGCAAATATTTTTTGCATGTTGTTCAATTTGGTAATGAAAAATTATGGTATGTTCAACAGTCCATTAATAGGAAATTATATGACTTGAAAAGGATATAAATCTTGTTAGAAAGTTTTCATTAAAGGGACATTTAACATGTGCTTCTCTCTATCCCTTAAGAATCTGAAAATCAAATTCTGCAACTAAGTTTTCTCAAAATGCTGCAGATTTTCTAAACCACTGGTTTTCAAACCTGTCCTCAGGCCTCACTAACAGGCCACATTTTGAGGATATCTGATCTGGAGCAAAGGTGATATAATCAGCTGAATAGTAAACATGGTTATTTTACCTGCTCTCCTCCAAGGTAATCCTGAAAACCTGACCTGTTGGGGAGGCATGAGGACAGGTTTTAAAACCAGTGACCTAAACCAAGTATTTGATTTTAAGCATTTTCTAGGTTACAAAATTAGCTTTTTTGGCCTCTATTGGAGCCATTCTGTTTTTTACAGAAAAGCAAGAGCTGTTTATTATCCCTTTAATTAGCTGTTTTATGCTGAAAGAAAAAAAAAATATTTACCATTAAAGGGAAAGTAAACACATTGTAATTACAAGACATTTCTGTTGTGTTGCTATAAAATAACATATCAGCCAAGTCTTAATGTTTTTAAAACAAATTAGCATCCATTTTACTGCAATAATTTTTCAAAAGCCAAACTCCACCCTCCATAATCTGGTCTTTAGTCTGTAAGCAACAAGGTTAGCCACTGTTGTACAGTTAGTATAAAGTGCTAAGTTTAAAGCGATACTGAACCCAAATTGTTTCTTTCATTATTCAGATAGAGCAATTTTAAGCAATTATCAGGTAGATTACGAGTTATGCGCCAGAGAGGGTATTTAACGAACGCAACAAAAGTTGCGTTATTTCACCCTCCATAGCGCTGCCATTACAAGTTTTGAAACAGCCAGCTTGTGTGTGCGATATGGTTGCGTTGAGCTCCATACCGCACAAAATACAAGCGCTGTTTTGACATGCTCGTGCACGCTTTCCCCATAGACATCAATGGGGAGTGTCAGAAAAAAACCTAACACCTGCGATCGCGGAAAGAAAAGCTCCGTAACGCAGCCTCATTGATGTAACGTTTAAACCCAACGTCTAAACACCCCTAATCTGCTGCCCCCGACATTGCCGCCACCTACATAATGTTATTAACCCATAATCTGCCACTCCCGATATCGCCGCCACTATACTAAAGTTATTAACCCCTATTCCCTCGCACCCCAACATCGCCCACACTATAATAAATCTATTAACCCCTATTCCGCCACTCCCCGACATGGCCCCACTAAATAAAGCTATTAACCACAAAACCTCTGGCCTCCCACATCACTACCACTAAATAACCCTATTAACCCCAAAACCAACAGCCCCCCACATCGCAACAACCTAAATTAAACTATTTACCCCAAACCTAACTCTAAGCCTAACGCTAAACCTAACACCTCTTAACTTTAATATAATTAAAATAGAGCTAAATTAAAGTTACAATTATTAACTAAATAATACCTATTTAAAACTAAATACATAATAAAAGTTATATTGTAGCTAGCTTAGGTTTTATTTTTATTTCACAGGTACGTTTGTATTTATTTTAACTAGGTAGACTAGTTAGTAAATAGTTATTAACTATTTAATAACTACCTAGTTAAAATAAATACAAACTTACCTGTGAAATAAAACCTAAGCTGCCTTACACTAAAATCTAACATTCTAAAAAATTAAAAAACACTACAATTACAAAAATTAAAAAACTCTAAAATTACAAAAAATAAAAACACCTACCATTGCAAAGAATAAATGAAATTATCCAAAACAATAAAAAATATTCCTATTTTACTAACCTGTTTTTTTTTTAAAAAACACCCCAAAATAAAAAAGCCTAATCTATAATAAACTACCAAGGGCCCTTAAAAGGTCCTTTTGTAGGCCCTTAAAATTGCCCTAAAAAAGGCATTTGTATAGGCATTGCCCTTAAAAGGGCATTCAGCTCTTTTTCCTGCCCTTAAAATGGCATTCAGCTATTTTATGAAATGCCCAACCCCTAATCTAAAAATAAAAACCTACCCAAAACGGAAAAAAACATTACACAAAATAACAAACAAATTATCCAAAATAATAAAAATTATTCCTTTTATAATACCCATTTAAAAAAAATCTAGAATAAACTACCAATAGCCCTTAAAGGGACAGTCTACCATAGAATTGTTATTGTTTTAAAAGATAGATAATCCCTATATTACCCATTCCCCAGTTTTGCATAACCAGCACAGTTATATTAATATACTTTTTACCTCTGTGATTACCTTGTATCTAGGAGCCTTCTTCCAGCCTCCTGATCACATGACTGTGACTGTTTATTATCTATTGTCTTGCATTTAGCATTGTGTTGTGTTAAATCTTAAATAACCCCCTGTGCCTGAACACAGTGTTATCTATATGGCCCACGTGTACTTTCTGTCTCTTTATGTTGAAAAGAGATTTAAAAAGCATATGATAAGAGGTCGCCCTCAAAGGCTTAGAAATTAGCATATGAGCCTACCTAATGTTAAGTTTAAACTAAGAATACCAAGAGAAAAAAGCAAATTTGATGATAAAAGTAAATTGGAAAGTTGATTAAAATTACACATCCTATCTGAATAATGAAAGTTTAATTTATACTAGACTGTCCCTTTAAAAGGGCCTTTTGTAGGGCATTGCCCTAAAGATATATGCTCTTTTTCTAAAAAGAATACAGACACACTAAAATTACAAACTCCCACCCCCCAAACCGACAAAATAATAAAAACTATCTAAAAAACCTAATCTACCCATTGCCCTGAAAAGGGCATTTGTATGGGCATTGCCCTGATAAGGGCATTCAGCTCTTTTGCTGCCCTTAATCTAAAAAAAAAACACCACAAAAAAACCTTAAAAAAACCTAACACTAACCCCTCTTTAGGTACTCACAGTTGTTGAAGTCCCACTTGAACGATCTTCATCCCGGCGGCTCCATCTTCATCCAGGCGGCTCCATCTTCATCCATTGTGGGTCCAGCATCTTCTTCATCCCTGCGGAGGTGGAGAGGCAATGCCCGTAGGCTGAGGTCCAGGCCGAAGTCCGGGAGGAGGTCCAGGCGGAGGTCCATCGATCTGACGTGGAGGTCCTCTTCATGCGATCGTTCGCCGCACACTGAGGATTGAAATGCAAGGTACCCATTTTATACTAGAGGTACCATTGCATTCCTATTGACTGAAAAAATTGAATCAGCCAATAGGAATTAGGGCTGCTAAAATCCTATTGGCTGTTCAAATCAGCAAATAGGATTTAATCACCTCTCATTCTATTGGTTGATTCGAATAAAAAAATTCAAATTTTTCAGCCAAAGGAATGCAATGGCACCACCAGCATAAAAGGGGTACCTTGCATTTCAATCCCCAGTGTGCGGCAGACGATAACATGAAGAGGATCTCCACATCAGATCGATGGACCTCCACCTGGACCTCTGCCTTGGACCTCCGCCTGGACCTCCGCCTTGGACCTTCGTCTCCACGCATTGACACCTCCGCCTCCGCAGGGTTGAAGAAGATGCCGGTCCCGCGATGGATGAAGATGGAGCCGCCTGGATTAAGATTTCTAGCAGCTTGGATGTCCGGACTTCAGGAACTGTAAGTGGATCGTCGGGGGTTAGTGTTAGGATTTTTTAAACTTTTTTGGGTGTTTTTTTTTTTAGTTTAGGGTTTGGGCTTTTCTTAAAAGAGCTAAATGCCTTTTTCAGGGCAATGCAAAAGAGCTAAATGGGTAGTTTAGGTTTTTGTTAGAGTTTTTTTTATTTTGGGGGGTTGGTTGGGTGGTGGGTTTTACTGTTGGGGGGGTCTTTGTATTTATTTACAGGTAAAAGAGCTGCTTAACTTAGGGCAATGCCCTTCAAAAGGCCCTTTTAAGGGCTTTTGGTAGTTTATTGTAGGCTAGGGATTTTTTTTTTTGGTAGGCTTTTTTATTTTCTATAGGGCTACTAGATTAGGTGTAATTCTTTTTTATTTTTGATAATTTCGTTTGTTATTTTTCGTAATTTAGTGTTTGTTATTTTTTGTAATTAGATACTTTTTATTTTTTATAGTACTGTTAGGATTTTTTTAATGTGTATTTTAGTTTTCTTTAATTGGTAGTTTAATTTTAGTTTAATAGTTATATTAGTTTAATTGCTAGTTTAAACTTAGTTTTTTTAATTTGATAGGTAAGTTTTAATTTAATTTAAGACAGGGAAATTGTAATTTTAATATAAATTTAGGGGTGCGCTAGGTTTAGGGGTTACTAGTTTAAATTAGTTTATTGCGATGTGAGGGGCTTTTGGATTAGGGGTTAATAGTTTAATTTAGTATATTTCGTTCTGGGAGCTTGCGGTCTAGGAGTTAATAGGTTTATTATAGTGTCGGCGGTGTCGGGGAGCGGTGGAATAGGGGTTAATACATTTTATTAGTGGCGGCGATGTTGGGAGCGGCAGATTAGGGATTAATACATTTAATATAGTGTTTGCGATGCGGGAGGGCCTCGGTTTAGGGGTTAATAGGTAGTTTATGGGTGTTTAGTGTACTTTGTAACACTTTTTATGAGTTTTATGTAACAGTTTTGTTGCGTAAAACTCATAACTACTGCTCTCAGATGGTGGTACGGAACTTGTCATTATAGGCTGGAATGCAAGTTTTTAGCCTCACCGCAAAACTCGTATTAGCAGTCCCATGAAAAAAAACTTAATTTTTACGAGGCTAAAAGGCTTGCGGTACAGCTATACCGACAAGACTCGTAAATGCTGCATTGCTGTTTTAACGCTGAAATGACCATTTTATTTAGGCGTCAAAACACAAAATCGTAATCTACCTGTAATCTAATTTACTCCTATTACAAATTTTTCTTCATTTTCTTGGTTTCTTTATTTGAAAAAGCAGTAATATAAGCTTACAATCCAGCCCTTCTTTGGGTAAGCACCTGGGTAGTGCTTGCTGATTGGAGTCTAATTGTAGCCACCAATCAGCAAGTGCTACCCAGGGTTCTGAACCAAAAATGGTCTGGCTCCTATGCTTACATTCCTGCTTTTTCAAATAAAGATACCAAGAAAACAAAGAAAAAAAAGATAATAGGAGTAAATTAAAAAGTTGCTTAAAATTTCATGCATCATGAAAGAAAAATGTTGGGTTCAGTAACTTACTTGTTCCTAATTGACCTTAGCAAAGGAGATAGGATCAAATGCAGTAAGCGATGCAAATTTAGCAAATTAAAATGACAGTTGCAAGCCTTGTCTACTGCTGAAACATGCCTTGATTAGCTTCTCCAAATAGGACATGTGGTAGGAGGAATTTTAACATTGAAAAATAATAGCAGCAAAGTGTTAATGTACTCACATTTTTTCCACACGACTAGTATGTTAATTTATTACAAGGCTACAGAAAAATATTGTAATTATATGGTGCTACTGCCTTATATCCTTTTAAGTGATCTATATTAAAATAGAAGAGCACATCACAACAGTATTATAAGCTCAGTGTCTTCAAAGCAATAATCCTCAACAAAGCTTCTCAACATTGTGGGCTCCATGTACTAAACAGCAAAAGCTGCTACGGAAAACCTTGCGGGGCAGGTTCGCATATGCGAGCCTGCTTCCCGCAATGTAAAAAGGAGCGGTCATTAGACCGCTGCTTCTTACACCCTACGCCGCCTATGAGTGGACAACTTCTTGAGTTGAGAAGCTTGTCCGCTACCTCCTTCTTACATGGGACTCTCTTGTGCTAAGCATTTTCTCTACCCATAGCAAAACAGGAGTAAGAACTCTTGCAAGCTAATACTAAAAAACAGAGGTTTCTGCAGGTATGTGTCTTGACAGTTTGTTTTCACTTTTTCTCAGGATCAACTGACCTCAATAAATAAGCCTGATAGAGGAATTGACAGGCAGCCTTCCACATAATTTTTTCGTTTCCTGAGTTACTTGGAATTACTCAAGAAGAGGCTGATATCAATGACAATAAAAAAACAGGTTGATTCCCTACTTGAACCAGGTGTTAATTTTTTCAAAATCTCTTTACTGTTAGATTTTTGACATTCAACAAAACAACTATAATAACAAAACACACATCAATAAGTTGCTGTGGTGCTGTAGAAGTGATAATTATGCAGAGCAAAAAGTGATTGGTTCAGAAATCTTTTGCCTGCAAGTACATTATTATGAATAATTATCTAGCGTGAATTGGTGATGGTATGCTCTATAATTTAAAGCAATTATGTTTTGTGGGGAAAAAAGTCACAATGTACAATTTATCACAAGGTTTTCAAAACTGAAAGCACTGATCAATGTAAATGACAATTTATTTAATCTCTTCTCTGAAAGCTAAAACATACATTTACAAAGAAAATACAACTAATATTTTGGCACCATTAACTGGTTGAAAGATAAAATAATAAAACAATACCTGTTGCAACTTGCCTGTGAATATTTCACACCCCCACATATGTTGCAGGAAGAACTGAACACTCTAAAATATAGGACCCTTTGATCAAAAACTAGCTGGTATAGAGAGAAATCTTTTGATTTTTTTTTAATCTTATATTGTATGTTTTTTCCCTTCATATCCAGTACCCTGCATAGCGATATAAATTTCTCTCCAACTAAAATTTGTCTTTAAAAAAAATTGAGGGACCTCACAGTACTCATAAGACGTCTTAGATAATCTGCCAGATCAGAGAGCTTTAGATCATTTATCAAATGCCAAGCGGACAAGGGTTGCATCTGGCGACCTGTCTGCCCATCTGCTGCCTGCTTTTATTATTACAGAAGCAACTACTTGTGCAGCTCCATCCCCTTCGCTCACGCAGCTAATCGTACATGGGCAGGGGCAGTAATTTTAATCTACCAGCTCAGAGCTGCCCTATAGGTTAATAAACAGTCGGCACCAAAGGCACCAACGTAAGCTTGCCCCGAAAGAACTCCAAAACTACATCCACAACTTGATGAATGTAACACATGGTCTCCATATTTGTTAAAAAAAATATATGAAAGGGGGAGACATATTTACCTAATGCTTACATGAACATAAAAATAAAAAAATGTCCTGTGTCCATGACTGATCATCCAAGATTATTTCAGTTATCTTTTTTTAAAATATTTTCCAAAAAATTCACAAAAAACTGGACAGCATGATTAGCCAAAAAAAAAAGTCTAGATAATAAAATGTAAATCAAGTAAAGGATTAGAAGCAAATTAGGATACGCCCAAGAGAGAGGGAAAGATATATGAAGAAAGATGGTTTAGAAATAGGCACATAATTGTCTAGATTCAATAAAACCTGATTATGAAACTAACATCTCACTGCACAATCGCTGCTCCAAAATTGCATAATTTGCACCCGCTCATCATCACAGCCGAGAGTTACAAGTACATCTCAATTATAATCAATGGAGCCACATCTATCCCGTAACTGTTCCCATCTTGCAGCATTGAATGGGTTCCACTGTCTAAGATACCAGCAACCCAAAAGAGCCTTTAAAAATCTTCCAAAACAAACAAATGAAAATGGTAAAATGTAAACAGAAAATGAAAGAAAAATATAATCAAGACAACCTTGTCTGACTTCTCTACAGGGTTTCCTCCAATTATATTATGTGTGGGGCTGCTGTTCTATAACAAAATCGATATGTCAGTATTCTACAATTACAGACATTTCCATTGATCATTTTTCATGGGTTTTTCCAAAGTTATGATCAATCACAAAAAGGAAAAAGGTCTGGAACTACAATGCAAAATATAAAACACAGTCTTTAACTCAAAAGTTTAAAATACAGGAAACAGGCATTGACTGGTCTTATGCGTTTCAGCTTACTGCAGTGTATTATATTTTGAATTGGAGTTTCAGACCTTTTTCCTTTTTGTTATTGACCGTTGCTTTGGGAAATACGGGGAGTCCCTCCTTTCTCTGGAGCACCTGTTGGGATTTCCTTGGTACCTTTGAGATTTTCATGAGTTAAAGTCTCATACCTTCATTGTGCCTCTATTTGCTTAGCAGATGGGAAGCGATCGTTTGATTAGCCTGAGGCCTCTACACAATTCTACACGTTCGAGTCTGCCCCGTTGATTGACCATGGTGGGATGAGCGCAGTGATATGGGTTTTTTTCTCCCACCAAGCCTCGGGGGATATCTGCCACTGGCGGCGTTCAGTTTGCAACCTGGGAGCCGACACAGTGAGTACCAAGTTTGATTGTATGGAAGGAGGGCCTGAAGGATATACCGCTACACAAGAATTAGAAGTGGATGTGTATATTATGGATACTTAGTATCAAGCAGCACTTGCTCTATGACACTAAGAGACTTTCCGTGATTTATATAAGGTTGATTTTTTACTTGCTTTAATTGCACTACGGATAAGATCTTTTGCTGCTAGGACTTAGTTCTTTGCTGTTTTTTTCCCCAAAGTTGTTGCTGTTGTAATTTCTTTATCATCTTAGCAATTATTAAATTTGCTTTGTATTTTTGGTATACTTTGTTGAAGATCATACCTAGATAGGCTGATGTGCAACAATGCAGTACTGAAAGCTAGCTAATGATTGGTGGCTGCACATATTTTCCTCATCTCATTTGCTGACCTAAAAAGAAAATTATTAATCTGTTAAAACACAAATGGCTAGATTTAGAGTTCAGCATTAGGGTTAAAAAGCAGCGTTAAGGGGTCCTAATGCTGCTTTTTAATGCCCGCCGGTATTTAGAGTCAGGCAGGAAAGGGTCTACCGCTCACTTTCTTTCTGCGACTCAAGGCTACCGTAAATCCCCTTAAGTCAATTGCATATCCTATCTTTTCTATGGGATTTGCCTAACGCTGGTATTACGAGTCTTGGAAGAAGTGAGTGGTACAGCCTCTACCGTCAAGACTCCAACTGCAAAAAAAGTCAGTAGTTATGAGTTTTATGGGCTAACGCCGGAACATAAAGCTCTTAACTACTGTGCTATAAAGTACACTAACACCCATAAACTACCTATTAACCCCTAAACCGAAGCCCCCCCACATCGCAAACCCTATAATACATTTTTTAACCCCTAATCTTCCGACCGGACATCGCCGCCACCTACATTATAGCTATGAACCCCTAATCTGCTGCCCCTAACATCGCCGACACCTATATTATATTTATTACCCCCTAATCTGCCCCCCCAATGTTGCCGCCACCTACCTACACTTATTAACCCCTAATCTGCCGACAGGACATCCCCGCCACTTTAATAAATGTATTAACCCCTAAACCGCCGCACTCCCGCCTCGCAAACACTATAATACATTTTATTAACCCCTAATCTGCCCTCCCTAACATCGCCTCCACCTACCTACAATTATTAACCCCTAATCTCCCGTCCCCAACATCGCCGCTACTATAATAAAGTTATTAACCCCTAAACCTAAGTCTAACCCTAACCGTAACACCCCCTAACTTAAATATAATTTAAATAAAACGAAATAAATTTACTATCATTAAATAAATTATTCCTATTTAAAACTAAATACTTACCAATAAAATAAACCCTAATATAGCTACAATATAACTAATAGTTACATTGTAGCTATTTTAGGATTTATATTTATTTTACAGGCAACTTTGTATTTATTTTAACTAGGTACATTAGCTATTAAATAGTTAATAACTATTTAATAGCTACCTAGTTAAAATAATTTCAAAATTACCTGTAAAATAAATCCTAACCTAAGTTACAAATACACCTAACACTACACTATCATTAAACTAATTAAATAAATTACCTACAATCATCTAAACTAAATTACAATTAAATAAACTAAACTATAATACAAAAAACAAACAAACACTAAATTACAGAAAATAAAAAAAAATTACAAGAAGTTTAAACTAATTACACCTAATCTAAGCCTCCTAATAAAATAAAAAATTAAAATAATAAAATGCCCTACCCTATCCTAAATTACAAAGTAATCAGCTCTTCTCTCAACCCTTAAAAGGGCTTTTTGCGGGGCATTGCCCCAAAGTAATCAGCTCTTTTACCTGTAAATAAAAATACAATACCCCCCCAACATTACAACCCACCACCCACATACCCCTACTCTAAAACCCACCCAAACCCCCCTTAAAAAACCTAACACTAACCCCCTGAAGATCTCCCTACCTTGAGTCGTCTTCACTCAGCCGAGCCAAATTCTTCATCCAAGCGGGGCAGAAGAGGTCCTCCATGCGGTTGAAGTCTTAATCCAAGCAGGGCAGAAGAGGTCTTCCATCTGATTGAAGTCTTCATCCAAGCGGAATCTTCTATCTTCATCCATCCGGAGCGGAGCGGCAACATCCTGAAGACCTCCGACGTGGAACATCCATCCTGGCCGACGACTTCCCGACGAATGAAGGTTCCTTTAAATGACATCATCCAAGATGGCATCCCTCAAATTCCGATTGGCTGATGAATGTTAAAAAAATGTATTAAAACATTTGTTAAAATCACAGGGGTTTACAGAGAACAACCACATCTAGAACATCCGTATATTACACAGACTGTATATTGTAAACAATGTCTATGATTATGGTTTGCAGTTCAGAAGGTTGGTCTCCGCCCACAATGTGACATCACATGTTCAAATCAGGATTCAAATCAGCCAATAAGATAAAAGCTACTAAAATCCTATATGCTGTTTAAATCAGCCAATAGGTTGAGAGCTACTGAAATTATATTGGCTATTTAAATCAGCCAATAGAATTTCAGTAGCTCTCATCCTATTAGCTGATTTGAACAGCCAATAGGATTTCAGTAGCTCTCATCCTATTGGCTGATTTGATTTTCCAAAATTAAATCAGCCAATAGGAATGCAAGGGACGCCATTTTGAAAAGGCTCCCTTGCATTGAAGATTTAGTATACAGCGGCGACCGTATGAAGAGGATGCTCTGTGCCGGATATCTTCAGGGTGGATCCACTCCGCGCCACGCTGCCTGGATGAAGATAGAAGACGCCGTCTGGATAGATGAAGACCTCGCCGCCTGGATGAAGACTTCGCCGCCTAGATGAGGATGGATGTCCAGACTTCAAAAACTGTAAGTGGATCGTCAGGGTTAGGGTTAGGTTTTTTTAAACGTTTTTTGGGTGTGGTTTTTTTTTTTTAGATTAGGGTTTTGGGCATTTTTAAAAGCTGAATGCCCTTTTAAGGACAATGCCCATACAAATGTCCTTTTCAGGACAATGGGTAGCTTAGGTTTTTTTTAGAGTTATATTTTTTATTTTGGGGGGTTGGATGGGTGGTGGGTTTTACTGTTGGGGGCCTTTGTATTTTTTTTTTCAGGGAAAAGAGCTGATTTCTTTAAGGCAATGCCCTACAAAAGGCCCTTTTAAGGGCTATTGGTAGTTTATTGTAGGCTAAGGTTTTTTTATTTTGGGGGGCTTTTTTATTTTGATAGGGCTATTAGATTAGGTGTAATTGTTTTTATTTTTGATAATTTTGTTTGTTATTTTTTTGTAATTTAGTATTTTAAATTTTTTGTAACTGTAGATTTAATTTTTTTTTAGTAGTGTTAGGTTTTTTTAATGAGTTATTTAATGTATTTAATTGATAGTTATTTTAATTTTAGTATAATAGTAATGTTAGTTTAATTTATAGTTTAAACTTAGGTTTTTTTAATTTCCCAGGTAAATTTTTATTTATTTATTTCAAGATAGGGATATTGTAATTTTAATTTAAAGTTAGGGGCTTGTTAGGTTTAGGGGTTAATAGTTTAATTTTATTTTTTGCGATGTGGAGGGCTGGCGGTTTAGGGATTAATAGGTTTATTTAGTGGCAGTGATGTGGAAGGCCAGAGGTTTAGGGGTTAATAACTTTATTTAGTGGCAGCGATGTCAGGGAGTGGCAGAATAGGGGTTAATATCTTTATTATAGGTTGGATGATATTGGGGTGTGGAGGAATAGAGGTTAATAACTTTAGTATAGTGGCAGCAATATCGGGAGCAGCAGATTAGGGGTTAATAGATTTATTTCAGTGACAGTGGTGTCGGGGGCAGCAGATTAGGGGTTAATAAGTTTATGTAGGTGTCTGCGATGTTGGGGCAGCACATTAGGGGTTAATAGCTTTATTTAGGTATCACGATGTCAGGGGCAGCAGATTAGGGGTGTTTAGATGTGGGGTTTATGTTAGGGTGTTAGGTTTAAATGTAACTTTTTTTCCCCCATAGACATCAATGGGGTTGCGTTACGGAGCTTTTTCATTTGGCGATCGCAGGTGTTAGGTTTTTTCTAACACTTTCTCTCCATTGATGTCTATGGGAAAAGCGTGCACGAGTACATTAAAGCAGCGCTTGGATTTTGTGCGGTATGGAGCTCATCGCAACCATATTGCATGCACTAAGCAGCTTTTTAAACAACTTGTAAGGGCAGCGCTATGGAGGGTGAAATAACACAACTTTTGTTGCGTTCATTTTGCACCCTCTATAGCGCAAAACTTGTAATCTAGGTGATTGTTTTTTGTTTCATTGGCTGACCTAATGTTTCCAGCTAGCTCCCAGTAGTGCAAAAGAGATTTAAGCAAATTCGATAATAGAAGTAAATGTAAAAGTTGTTTAAAATATTGATACATTTCCTCCAGCAGCAGGTAAGGGACATATTGGGGTCGATTTATGAAGCAGCGGATGCTGCTGCTCCTTAACTCGTCCGCTACCTCTGAGACGGGGGAGAGCAATCAGCCTGATCGGATACGATCGGGTTGATCAACACCAACTGCTAGTGGCCGATTGGCCACAAATGTGCAGGGGGCGGCATTGCACAAGCATTTCACTACAGCAGATCATGTCCGCCCGCACTTTATGGAGTGGTCATGCATCTCAAGTAGACAACTTGGCATAATTGATTTGTAATAAAAATTAATAAAATGAGACCTTGGATAAGCAAATAAGAGAAAAGGCATCACGACATGAACTAGCGCTCAGAATTTGCTGCCCTAGGTAGTAGCCTAGTTAGCCTCGGCTAAAATATGCCCTTTTACTATATTCACTGTTATAGGGTCTTAGAAATTCATACAGTTATTAAGGCTTTTGTATTTAAATAGTTTAATAATAAATACAGATAACCATACCATGATTCAATAACAGCACGGCCTTCCATAACACGATTACTGTAATATTTAGTAAATATTTTCTTTCTTTGTACTATCTAAGGATAAACAAGCATTCAATAATTTATTGTTATCCTTCTTCCATTAATGTAAACAATGAATTGTATTGTAAAGAAACCATGTAATGTATTGACAATATTGTCATTGATAATATCTGTAGAAACTGTATGTACTTGGTATTTGATTGTTAGTATTTTTTTATTTACTATTTTTGGAAATGGTATACACTTCATTTTGTCAAATGTTTGTGGATTTAGGAGTTTAGCCAGTTAAATATGCTAGTTTAGATAATTTACTGATTCTATGGTTTGTTTTATAAATTATATTGACCATGTTAAATCCCAGCAGAAGTATGAGTTTCTATACAAAATGCACCAAAAAAATGCACATTGTTACCTGTATGTATATATATATATATATATATATATATATATTTATATATTTATATATATATAAATATTTATTTACCATAGTATAGATGTTTAATTCTATTATTTATTCGTATATAATATTTTTATTTGCCAATGGACTTAGCAAGTTTCATATATTACATGGTCTTGTGTAGTTAAATAACTGGTAACTGAGTAGGTGGTTCTAAACATGTAATACAGATGGTTAGAGAGCGTAGGGGAAAAATTTCAGCTGTTTGAGGAAGGAACAATACTATAGTAATATACAGTTCATAACGGGAAATAGCAACACAGGCAGGTTTACTCTCATTTTTAACAACTTCAGCAGTAACATTATTACTACATACAGTCGTATGCAAAAGTTTAGCACCCCTAACAATTTCCATGATTTCTATTTATAAATAATTGGGTGTTTGGATTAGCAATTTCAATTTATATAAGGGCTCAAAGATATGAGGTCTCAGGTGTTAGAAAAAAAAAGGCAGACAAAGGGCTTTAACATTGAGATACATTCATACACATGTCTAAAGATGTATATGTATGTGTGTGTGTATATATATATATATATATATATATATATATATATATATGTGTACATATGTATTTATATCTGTATATATGTGTTTAGAGACATATATACTTATTTAAACACATTAATACATATATACACACACATAAAGGCATAAATATATGTCTAGTAGACTAAAACATGTAAAACATGTAAACTCATATTTATGCAATATTCATATTTAATAAAGTGTATATTTTCTGTTAATATTTCACATTCCAAAGTTCTGCACATAGCAGAATATGTTATATATATATTTAAATAGACAGCTCCAAATCATAGTAGAGGCGCTCAGACAAACCCCAGTTTCTTAAAATCCAAACATTTATTAAAGATGAAGATAAAATCACAACATCGGTCATACGGTCAGTGTTAAAAGCAAAGATAAATCCAGGTGTGTGAACAGGAGCTCCACGCAGACGCGTTTCGTGCGCTTGCGCACTTGGTCTGCGTAAACCTCCTGTTCACACACCTGGATTTATCTTTGCTTTTAACACTGACCGTATGACCGATGTTGTGATTTTATCTTCATCTTTAATAAATATTTGGATTTTAAGAAACCGGAGTTTGTCTGAGCGCCTCTACTATCATTTGGAGCCATCTATTTAAATATACATAGAACATATGTATATTGCAGGCACGCCAGCTAGAGGCGCCAACGTTATACCCTGCACCAATAGAGAGTAAGCTCCCGCCCACTCTCCATTGTGCTGCCACGGACTGCACCCGAGGAGAAGGTAAGACAGATGATTCGCTCCCTAACGACTTGAAATTTTGTATATCTCTATATTTAAATAGATATTCCTATATATATATATATATATATATATATATATATATATATATATATATGTGTGTGTGTCTGTGTGTGTGTATATATATATATATATATATATACACACATATATACATATATACATATATACATATATATATATATATATATATATATATATATATATATATATGTATTACACATACAGGTATAGATATATATTTTACCAAAAAAAATCATATATATATATATATATATATAGACATAGATTGATAGATAGATATAGAAATATATATTTATGAATAAATAGAACATATTCTTCTATGTGAAGAACATTGGAATGTGAAATATTCATATTTTAATGTTGGGTTAGCACACTTGAGAATATGCAATTGTGTTTGCGCTTCTAATTTTCGGCTTTTTAGGCGCATCGCTTTAGCCCTTGAGCAAAAACAATTTACTTTCAACTTGTAATATGAGCGCTACACGGCGTGCGCAAAAGCTTACTTCTAGCGGAGTTAGCACTCGAGCATGAGCGTTAAATAACGTAATGTGGTCCTTAGAGTTCTATGTCCCTTTAACACTTTGGCTGTCTGAGAAACCTGCAGCATACTGTGTGACAATGTGCTGCAAAATTATTAAACAGTTATGAGATTAAAGCTTGGTTTTATCCTAAATTTACTACTACTTTACAATTCAATATTCTGTATATTTAATGAAAATACCTTGTGCTGAATATACTTTAAGCAGGTTAAAAAAAAACAGTAAAATATTCATAACACGTTGATAATATTAGGTACAACTTTACATCTCTGTGAACATCTGATATCTTCAAAATCTTTAAAAGATAAAAAATTGAAGCATAAATATTTGATGCTAAAACGTCAAATATTAATGTGTGCGCATAAAGAATGATCACGTACGTGTTGTACAGGGCTGCACATAAACATAATTCCATCAATTATACCTAACTGGTTTATCGTTGTGCCTTGGATCACTGCAGTGATATAATTATTAACAGGTAATGTGCTGCATATTATTTTAATAATACATGAATAGAATTGCTTTGTTGTAGGATGTAATTTGGGGCATGATTTAAAGGGACATGAAACCCAACATTTTTCTTTTATGATTCGCATAGAGAATACAATTTTCAACAACTTTTTAATGTACTTGTATTATTTATTTTTTTTTGTCTCGTTCATTCTCTTAGTATCCTTTGTTGAAGACACATCAATGCCACTACACTATCACTACTGGGAGCAAGCTGAACACATTGGGTAAGCAAGTAACATATGGCATAGATGTGTAGCCACCAATCAGCAGTTCCTGAGTCTACCTAGGTATCCTTTTCAACAAAGGAAACCAAGAGTACAAAATACATTAGATAATAGAAGCAAAATGGAAAAAGATAACATGCTCTATCTGAATCATAAAAAAACAAAATGTGGGTTTCATGTGCCTTTAGAAATACTTGTATCACTTGTATAATGGACATAATTGACAAATATTTAAAAGAGAGAAGATACATATATGACTAAAAAATGCAGTACACTGGAAGAAACGTTTGAAACCATTTTTTGCAAGCTTGGAGGATTTTTGACTTCATTTTTCAAGTTCAAGTTTTAAATTCTGGTCCATTAGAATTGATTCTGTTTGAATTAAGAAATACACCGAAATTCTGTATAAATTATAACAGGAATGCTGTTTAAACACCCAAAAACTATATGAAACAGACTTTTCAAAGGTGGGTTCACATGGAATCTTGTAAGCTTTAAAAGAAGGAAAACACACATGACCAAAGATCTCTAATTGAATCAGTATTGATACATTCCTAATAAGTTCAAAAACAGGTTTTACCAATAATGGGCCATATTACGAGTGGAGCGCTAACAGTTACGTGCAAGCAAAAAGGTATTTATCACAGGTGTTTGAATGCTTATCACTCGTATTACAAGTCTCAATCTCGATTTACACTAGAATGATTACCACATCCTCAGAGCTCTGGTTAACTGTTCCGTAAAACAAAAAAGGGCTAACGGTTTTGTGCTAGCGATACCGTGTTTCCGCAAGCATTTTTCATTGAGCTGATATTACAAGTGGGGAGAAATTGCGATTGTAATCTAGCCCAAAGTGTTACAAAACACATAAAAAATAGATTGCAAAGGGCTTAAATATATGAGGTGTTAGAAAAAAATGACTGCAAGGGGCTTTAACATAGAGATACATACATATAGAAGTTTACATATGTATATATATATATATATATATATATATATATATATATATACACACGAGGATTCTGGGTAAAATATGCGAATTAGATATGCAATATCTCAAACTCTTCGCTTCAAATACTGTGTTAACACACAGCGATCCCCTAATGGGGTGAATGCAGCAAATACAGAAAACATGTTTAGTTGAAACTAAATTATAATACTCACAAGTCTCTGGGGCCAAATTATCAATGTGCGGACGAACATGATCCACTGTAGCGAATAATGTCCGCTGCACATCGATAAATGCCGACAGCAAACGCTGTTGACATTTATCATTGCACAAGCATTTTAATAGAAATGCTTGTACAATGCCACCCTCTCAACATTCGCAGCCAATCGGCCACTAGCAGGGGGTGTCAATCAACCCGATCATATGCGATCTGGCGGATTGCTGTCCACCACTTTAGAAGGCTTGCGCGGAAACCGGTCAATAAGGGGCTTAATAAATAGGCCCCTCTGAATCAATCAATTTAAATGAAAAATATTTAACTGTAGATAAAAAAAATATCAGATTTTTTTCAGAATATTGTGATACTATCTAGTGGTGCAGCATTCTATGGGTTATATTTTAACCCTTTAGATAAATGTATCAAATAATTTATCTATAAAATTTCCCCTAGACTTTAATGCTGATTTTTGTTGAAACATTCCTTGATAATCTTTTTCTAAAGAATTAAACTCCTATATTAAACGACAAGCTTTCAAGAGATTGTTTTTTTTCCTTAAGTCTGAAGCAACGAGTATGGAATTTATTTGCATCCAGGCATTAGCCATTTTGTATGAAGGATTATAGACTTGCTATCCAAATGCTGAATCACTTGAAAGTGATGACGCAGATCTATGAAAATCTGACTAGAAAATATCATAAAAACATTTCTATCTAAAAAGGAAAACATTTTACCATCAAGATTTCCACAGGAGCCATATCCCTTTTTAGAGGGACTTTAAACATCCAATCAGGATGCTTGTCCCATGACTTGCAAGGAAGCATGCATCTGGTATGTGCAGGCACAATCACTTTATTTACCTCCTCAGTTTAAGGAAGTTTAATATGAAATCCCATATCACATCAAAGTTTGAATTCAGAACTGATTATGCTAACTGACTGTATGTTTTTTTCTACCCGACAAATGATAGTCAAAAAAAGAGCTGCTGGTGGGTAACTGCTCACAGAGCACTCTGATAAGATACAGAAATTTTGAGGTAAATATCTTCCTTTTTTATATATAGAGATGTTCAAGTAATATTTTGTAAATTATATGAAAATATGAAAAATAAATAATGAAAGTACATGTATAGTTTTTTTTGCATTGCATGAATAATCATTTTGTGGGTGACAACTTTTTGTTAATGTTAAGTTAAAGAGACAGTCAACACCAGAGTTTTTGTTGTTTTAAAAGATAGATAATCCCTTAATTACCAATTCCCCAGTTTTGCATAACCAAAACAGTTATAATTATACACATTTTACCTCTGTAATTACGTTGTATCTAAGCCTCAGCAGACTGCACCCTTATTTCAGTTATTTTGACAGACTTACAATCAGAGCTGTCTCCATGGTAAATTCACGTGCATGAGCTCAATGTTATCTATATGAAACACGTGAACTAATGCCCTCTAGTGGTGAAAAACGATCAAAATGCATTTAGATTAGAGGCGACCTTTAAGGTCTAAGAACTTAGCATATGAACCTCCTAGGTTTAGCTTTTAACTAAGAATACCAAGAGAACTAAGCAAAATTGGTGATAAAAGTTAATTGGAAAGGTGTTTAAAATTACATGCCCTTCCCCCCCCCCTTTTTTTTCTCTTCTTTTCCCCCCTTTTGTCTTTTTATCTTTATATTTGATCGTTTTAGAACTTACCAGTGGTTCTGTGGTACTCCGCGGGGCCGTGGCAATTCTAGTTTAATTTATAGGCCCTCAAGGCTTTCAAGTTTATAAATCCCTAACATTGGCAGCTAGTGAAGAAAAAGAGTGGATAGAGAGCAATTTTATTGTCACACTTCAGGCTGATGTTATGTATTGTTCTGGTGGTCCGATGGATCAAAATTACTCAGTATTCCTATGTTGCATTATGGACTCAAATATTGTTTACGGAAAGCACAATCTTAGTTTAAATTACGAAAATATTTCAAAATTTTCGTTCGCCCCCTTTTTAGAGTAGAACAATGTAGGTTATAGCTGTGGTTAAAATGACTTCTTTTTGGTTCAATTGGCCTAGTACTGGCCTCAATAATAGCTATTTGTAGTAGGGTGTATAAATGTATAAAATGAGGATCTTTATTTAATTAAATTTGACTGCATTTTTTATGTTATATATGTTCACTTGTTGATGTCAACATAGTGTTACAAAATTATACTGCAATTTCATATGTTTACAAGATGTTAAATTGTTTCCTTTTTGTCTTATACCCTTATAATCCTCAATAAAATATTATTTAAAAAAAAAATTACATGCCCTATTTGAAACATGAAAGATTTTTTTGAACTTGACTGTCCCTTTAATGTTCTTATTCCATATGCATTATGTAAGCAGGGTTTGAGTAAGGCTCACACAGACCATTGAGGCAGCATACAACAGTGATCATTCCAGGTTGTCCATATATTTTTGTATCTTTAAGAAGGAGGGCTGGACTACAGCACACAAGGTCAGATTCATAAGTATTCATAAGATTCAGAAAAATAGTGATCTCTGTTTTGCTGTTTCAATAAATGTGATAAGGACAATATCCCTTTAAAACTGCAGGTTTTAGTTTTCTGTGGACAACTGAGTTGTGTTGAGTGGATTTTCTTTTGTTTATCCACAGTAGGGGAATAAATAATTCACATGCATCTGACTGTGAAAAGAGCATTGCACAAAATGTGGTAAGAGATTATTATGCTTTGCTTGTATTCTTTGTGCAGCCTATTCACTAAAACTTCCCCATATCTTCCCCTTGTTAATATATAATCTGGATAGGATATCATAGAAACTGGAGAATCTGTAGGGATTGATGAGACTGTTCCACATATTGAATCTAGGGCAGTGTAAAGCTTAATAAAATAAACATATAAACTAATCAGAAAGCAGAACCAAAAGCGAAAGATAAAACACCTTTCTCATACGGATTTCAGATAACAAAAACCATACCCATCTAATCAGGATACGCCTCACTACATAAAGCATCTTTCAAGAAAAATATCAATAAACAAAAATATATACTGTTGTTTACTATAAACTAATGATAAATCTTGACAGTATCCTTTACAAAGTTACCAAGCAACACATTATTCATGGCAAATCCTATTTATATCTAATCAGGAATCAAAATACTTTTCATAAAGATTTTCCCTGATAGTAGAAATGTTTTCTAATGCTTCTTTCTGATTTTTATTTATGTATTTATATATTTTGAGGACAGAAGTACAACTTATCTCTGCAGTTAAAAAAGATAATAATATAAATAAATGAATTCTGTTTTAAAGTTGCTATAACTAAAACATTGAAGGTTAGATTACAAGTGGCACACTACCGTTAGCGCGGGCATGATGAGTTAACAAGCTCATATTACATATAGAATAAACGGTCAGATTTTATTACGTTAATGGCATCATTGGTTCTAATTTTTGACATGATGATGTTTATGTTTTGATCAAGTATACCCTCAATACACAGGTGTGACAACTTACTACTAACGAGACAAAGGGTAATCTGATTGGTGTTTACACTAATTGTAGGGATGAGGGGTTAGTTCTATATTAGCCCTATATAAGGGTTAGACACTTATCATGTACTTATGCCTGATGAAATGGTGATAGCCGTGAAACGCGTTGCATATCTACTGTATGTACAAATTGAGCATGAGCTGCTTTTAATTTGCTATTATTCTATTAAATTTGAGAAGTTTTATCATTAGCTCTTTGTACTTTGTACATACTTTCATCTACGCTACCTTGGGAGGTTTGATATAGCCTCTCCTTTACCTCTATGATCGTCATTCTGGGTTCCAAGCTGTACCTGTACCCAGCCAGCTATCAGGAGTTATCCAAGCCTGTGATTCCAGCATACTGCCTGGTCCCAGCTAGCTGGTCTGCTGTTGAAAACCAGCCTGTCTCTACTGGCACAAGTGGGTGCCTCTACACCTTGTGAGTACCCTGTGTTTGTCACATCACATCAACTAGTGAGATATTGATTCACACATGTGGCGCCTCTTTCCTTGTTTTTATCATATTACAAGTTGACAGTAAGTGTGACCGCACAAGCGCAAAGTCAATTTTTGCTAGTCTGGTTAGCGTGACTGAAGACCTTGCAAAGTACTAAATAAAAAGTTGCACCAAACACAACATTAACTACATTAAAATAAAGTGTTTCATACCGCTAAGGAGATAAATTATACTCAAGAGACTTTTCAAGAGTTCTGCTCCAGGACTGCAAAACAATCCAAATTTTGTTAACAAAAATAGTAGTTTTAGAGGTGCGTGTACAGGCAGCGGCCATGACAAGCCGCATAATAAGAGGCTCTGAATAGAATTTAGCTAATACGCCAATTATTGTTACCTACACGTACCATCTTCCTGAAAAAGATAACAAATCCTAAATCAGGAGGACCTACTGCATCAGATGATACCACTAAAATACAGTTTCCTCTACCATACACTGGATCATTGGCAGTTCTCAGACTGCAGCCTAGCAAGAAAACTCATAACACCCCCCCCCCCCACCCGGTGGTCCGGGGTTAGCAGGACTCACTAGCTCTAAGACTGCTTCTAAATAGGGATCCCCGCAATATACAGGGCAATGCACATTGTACAATGGATCACACTATAACTAGGTGAGAGGGAGTCTGGTGTGGAGCAACATGGAGGCCGTGGAAACATGGGTGCGGGCAGTGATGAACACGATCTCGCAGCATTATCAGCAGCTTGAAAGTGAAATTAGATCCATGCTCCTCACAATTACAGCACACTATCCAACTTCCCTTGTGGGGGCTAGAGAGCAGTCCCTTCTATCAGACCCCAAACAATACACAGTGGAAGCACCAACAGGTCCAGAGACTACCACCACTCTACAAACTCCTACCCGTTGTTCAACGACATCACATCATCCTGCTGCAGGATCTAGCAATCATGCAGTGAAGACATCTGAACAGATTGGTGTACTGGAGGAACCGAGTTCAGCTATAAAGAAAACGGGTAAAGCTTTACCTATGTGGCCTTCGAGTTTTCCTGCTTACTGCAAGTTTTCCCAGCCCAGAGAAATAGGAGCCTGGGGCACAGGTCTCAGCCCACTGAAAATAAGGAGACCTCCCTGTGCACTTATGGTTTAGGACATTACTGTCTCAAAAGACCCCTATGCTATTTGTGACCCTCTGCAAAGCAACCTCCTTGGAGCTAAAACACAATTGCTGCAACAGATGGAAACCACATTAGTGCAATAGATTAGGGATTGGCTAAAACCTAATTGGAGGTATCATAATCTTTCTATCAGGGTTGGTGCTAGATAATATGATGGACACCCACTGGAAGCTAAATCTGGCGTGGGACGCTCATACTCTCTTACTAAGGACCTCCACTATATAGATTAACATTACCCTTTACCTACTCTAACATTCATCTGTGTCTGTTCACATAAAAAAGTTGTGATTGTATATGTTTGTCTTTATAACATGGTTTTATATCACCACAAAATTTTGTTAGTTAAATAAGAGGTTTAATATGTTTAGCTAGCTATTAATGCTATATCAGATATTGTTTACTATTTAAAATATATATCCTGATTCAGTTACTTAACTGTAAGTTCATCGATATTCATCTTGCTACATCAGAACCAGGGGTATACTTCCACTATGGTACCATGCATTTGAGTAGTTCTCATTGCCAATTAGAATGCAGATCTTATTTTTGACAATAACCTCTTTAAAACCGCCCAATATTCTACTGTTAAGGCTAGGAGAATAAGCGAGAACTGAGTAGTATTAAGTACTTGTAAAGGGCTATCCGATTTATCAATTTATTCTCTCTAAGTGGATAAACTAATACTACCTTTGGTAATAAATTCCTACTACGATATGAGATGGCTTACTTTGAGGTATAATAAGCGTCACTGAAAGATTTAATACTCAAATCTTTTCATTAGCTGATGAGTCTTAGCAGTCACCTCCTGATTTGGTCACACCTGAGAGCAATTTTAATCTCTGATTTGGACTGGTATACTAGTAGAACCCTGATATTCAGTGTTTTAAAGGCTTCTCCATGTTCAGTACACTCTACCCTCCATAATATATTTAGGGGCCTATTTCCCACCCACCAAACTAACACTGCCCAGCTCAAATCTATTTACCATGTATGTACTTATAAGTATCTCCTATAAACGGGTTGCACCCCATTATAGCTTTAGCACGGTTAACTTGTTTAGCAGACATTAGAGCGCTTTGTTATCGACATATAATAGAACTTACTAATCCTGCTATAATTCTTACTCTAAGTTACAAGGTCCAAGAGTGACCGTATGTTCCATTAGAGTTTCTAGTCTGAGTTACTTAAGTTTATATGGGTCCATGAGTGACCCTTTGAAGATCTGGAGTAACATATATTACTTAAAATTAGGTTACATTCTTATGGTTCAGTAGTATTAGATAACACATAGTATTGTGTATAGTAATCTATTATTCTCTACTTTCATGTAACAGCAAAACAATTATGGATGTACTCAATGTATATGTTACTGAACTCTCAATTTATGTTTTATCTTTGAACAACCTCAATAAAAAATTAAATATTAAAAAAATAAGAAAAATAAAGTGTTACACTCATATATACATGAGCTAATAAAATATATATATATATATATATATATATATATATATATATATATATATATATATATACACACACACACATATATATACACACACACACACACACACATATACATATATACATATATATATATATATATATATATATATTCTATAATTGTGTTTGTAACGCATCCGTCTGTTTCACCAGTTGTGCACGCATCCTCAAAGGAATTTTGTCAAAGTTGCATCCAGGTGGATTCCGAAAATGGTATTTTCGGAATCCACCTGGATGCAGTGTAGGCAAACAAAGCATTAAGGAAAAAAACACGCAACCGCCCGCCTGAAATAACGAAAAAACACGTAACCGCCCGCAAGAAATAAAAAAAAAACCTAACCGCCCACACGAAGTATAGAAAAAAAAAAAGAATCTCCCGCACAAAGTATTATTAATAAAAAACCTAACCACTAACACAAAGTATTAACAAACACCTAAACCGCCAACCCCCACATCGCACAATAATAAAGTAATTAACCCCTAATCCACAACTTAAACAACGCAAATAACATAATTAAAATATTAACTCCTAAACCACCAACCCCCCACATCGCAATAAACCTAATTAACCTAATAACCCCTAAACCGCCAACCCCCCACATCACAATAAACGTAATTAACTTATTAACCCCTAAACTGCAAAACACCCAAATCACAATAAACCTAATTAACCTAATAACCCCTAAACCACCAACCCCCCATCACAATAAACCTAATTAACCTATTAGATCCTAAACTGCCAACTCCCCCACAACGCAAATAACTAATTTAATTACTAAGCCCCCTAACCTAACACCCCCTAAATTAACACCAATTACATAAACGAAGTTACAAATAAAATAAAAAATCCTAACATCCTAATTTAAAAATAAACCTAACAATAAATTTCAAAAAAATTATCTAAAATTACAAAATAGTCTAAAATTACAGAATAAAATAAACAAAATTATCAAAAATAAAACCTAATCCCTATGAAAATAAAAAACAAAATAAAAACACCCCCTAATCTAAACTAAACTACCAATAGCCATTAAAAGGGCCTTTTGTAGGGCACTGCCCTAAGTTAACTGGCTCTTTTACATTTAAAAAATGTAAAGAAGTCCCCCCCTAACAGTAAATACTCTCCCCAAAATAAAAATAAAATAAACTACCCATTGCCCCTAAAGGGGCATTTGTATAGGCATTGCCCTTAAAAGAGCATTCAGCTCTTTTACAAGCCCATTAAATCCCTCATCTTAAAAATAAATAAAAAAAGCCTAAGTCTAACCCCCAAATAGGTACTCACCGTTCCTGAAGTCCTGCGGAGAAGGTCTTCTTCCAGGCAGTAAAGTCTTCTTGGAGGTGCATATATTTTCTTCCAGTGTGGCACTCTTCTATCTTCATCCAGGACCAAGCCGGCGTGGAGGGGAGGTGATCGCGGAACAGAGACCAGTGACCACGGAGCCATCGAGCGTGGAGATCCTCTTCGTATGCCGCACACTGAAGATGGAATGCAAGGTACCCGTTTAAAAATGGGGTACCTTGCATTCCTATTGGATGTAATTTTGAAGTCAGCCAATAGGATGAGAGCTACTGAAATCTTATTGGCTGATTTAAACAGCCAATAGGTTTTCAGTAGCTCTAATCCTATTGGCTAATTTAAAAAATTCAGCCAATAGAAATGCAAGGTACCCCAAATTGAATGCGTTACATTTTTAGTGTACGACGGAGATCAGATGAAGAGGAGCGTCCACGCCGCTGAGGACCGCCGCCGCTAAGACTGCTGCTGAGGACGCAATTGAGAACCACTGCTGAGGACCACCACTCCGGATCCGCGCATCGGGGAAGACAGCTCCGTACCTCTGCTTCGTGCCGCCTTTGCTCCGGATGAATATAGAAATGATGGAGCCACCTGGAAGAAGTTTACCGCCAGACTTCAGGAACAGTGAGTACCTATTTGGGCCTTAGTCTTAGGCTTTTTTAATTTTTTGGGGTGGCTTTTTTTTTTAGATTAGGGTTTTTTGGGCTGTAAAAGAGCTGATTGCACTTTTAAGTGCAGTAAAAGAGCTGAATGCCCTTTTAAAGGCAATGCCCATACAAATACCCCTTTAGGGGCAATGGGTAGCTTAGGTTTTTTTTAGACTTTTTTTATTGGGGGGGTTGGTTGGGTGGGGGGTTTTACTGTTAGGGGGTAAAACAGCCACACAATGGCTGTTTTAGGGTCCCAGGTATTGGAAAGGACCTTGATGTGGTACCTGGGCTTGTCCCATTTGGTCAAATGCGGTAACAAACCTTTCCATTTTTGCTTTTAAATCTTAGCTGATAATTTGTGAGTGCTGGACTTTCTCTGTGTGTTGTATTCATTTGTTTTGTAATTTCCCTATGGTTCTTGCACCCAGACCTGTCTAGGGTTAACTGCCTGTGACTCTGGGGACAGCACAGCTTCCTGTCAGTGCCTGTGAGCACCCAGGGCTGAGCATGTTACAGGGTAATGAGATGTGTAGCCGGTCCCATATGAGAGTGCAGTCCTCTTCCGTGTTTTGTATATGTCTAGGGTGATTACATAAGCCTGTGCACCCTTCCCTTGTTCCCAGTTTGTTTGGATTTGAGAGCTTGCATTCTGTGGCTGTTTTAGGGTCCCAGGTATTGGAAAGGACCTTGATGTGGTACCTGGGTTTGTCCCATCTGGTCAAATGCGGTAACCAACCTTTCCATTTTTACTTTTAAATCTTAGCTGAGAGCTTGTAAGTGCTGGACTTTGTGTGTTTTGTGTGTGTGTATATATATATACACACACATTTCTAAAGATGGCTATGTATGTATACATATGTTTATATATACTTTGGAGCACTTTCCACTCAAATACATCAAAACAAAAATATTTTTTATTGAATATTAATGTGAATTATGGGTTTTACTGTGTTTTTACTAGGATATATATATATAAAAAAGATATATAGATATAAAAAAGAGAGAGAATGATAGGTATATATATATATATATATATATATATATATATATATATTTTTTACAAAGAACATTTTATCCTATGTGAAGAACAGTATAGTGTGGTAGGTCTAATGTGGTGTCGGGTTGACGTGCAAGTGATACTGTAGGTGTTTTTTGTGCTCTCCATTGAAGTTTATGAGGAGAAGAAGTTAACAAAGTCACAGTGGGGCCTATTTATCAAAGGTCTTGCGGACCTGATCCGACAGTGCGGATCAGGTCCGCAAGACCTCGCTAAATGCGGAAAGCAATACGCTCTCCACATTTAACATTGCACCAGCAGCTCACAAGAGCTGCTGGTGCAACGCCGTCCCCCGCCGTCCCCCGCCGCCAGCAGGGGGGTGTCAATCAACCCGATCGGGTTGATTTCCGGCGATTCCTGTCCGCCTCATCAGAGCAGGCGGACAGGGTTATGGAGCAGCGGTCTTTGGACCGCTGCTTCATTACTGGTGTTTCTGGCGAGTCTGAAGACTCGCCAGAAACACGGGCCCACAAGCTCTGTTCGGAGCTTGTTAAATGGGCCCCAATATCTGAATTTGCTGAATTTGCTGCATATTTGCCAAAGAGTAACACACAACCTGGTATTGGAAGTTGTTGAAGTGGTTGGCTAAATATTTTAGCTAAAGCATCTTAATGAAGCTGAAACTTTTTTAGTGCATCTTATACATTTAATAGACAGCACTGTGAGCGCTATTAGTACAATCATTGTGTTTGTACTATAAGTGGCGAGGTAAGTATTGTGCTTGAGTGCAATACAAAATACAACTGTAACATGAATAACTTGCATACCCTCTGCTTAGAGAATCTTTGTCTTAGGGCACCCTCGACTCGAACAATACCTGACATGGATTTTACGGTGCTTCCCTTAGAAGTCTATAATATGAGGTATTTAGTGTGCCCGCTATATCCAACTAATGCTTGAGCATTAAAAATAACGTTGAACTTGTAATACGAGCACAATAATAGAAGCTTTATTGATTGCTCTGAAACAATGTTAAGCATAATAACATTAATATTTTTGTGCTCCACTTGTATTCTAGGCCTAAATGTAAAGACATGTATTTATTGTAACATTATAACAGTACTAGGAAACCTGACAAACAGGTTTACTAGGTGTCCAGTATTAAATTATACAGTCAGATATTTCAAACAGATTATCTATCTATCTATCTATGTTTCTATCTATCATCTATTTATTATTCTATCTAAATATATATATACATACAAATCAGTAAGAAAAGCAAACCACTTCTCACTGTAGTGAAATCCTGTATAAAATCCATTATATTTTTATTTCACTTACATTTTATGGAACAACTGTAATGATTTTGTAGAAAACAGAGTAGTCATGTAGTCGCTAAGCAGTCTGGCTTAATGATGTAAACAACTATTTACAGAAATATTACAAGCGACAGATCCAGACATGAGTTCAAGTGCATTGCTTTATGCAGACGGGCACTCACAGTGATGAGGCACAGGAAAAGATCAATATAGAACAGTCCTTCTTTATTGTACTTTATGAGAAAAAAAAATAACGAGACAATCTTGTCCACTTTGCAATAGTGAAACACAGTCACTAAGCAAGATTCTTCACAAAGGGATTAGAGTGTTCATAAATGACGACCATGCTTCTAGAATACCGTGGAATGCCTCTGGGTTGCCCCTGCAGACACCTTTTAGTCTATCAAATGAAACTACTTTAACTTAAAGCGTCAATAAAGTGAAAATTAAAAAGTCATGATTCCAGTAGAACATAGAATTTTAAATAACTTTCCATTTTACATCTATTATCAAATTTGCTTCATCCTCTTGGTATCACTTTTTGAAAAGGAAGGCTCAGGAGCAGCAATGCACTACTGGGAGATGGCGGCTGATTGGTGGTTGCACATATATGCCTCTTGCCATTGTGTTTAGCTAGCTGCCAGTAGTGCGTTGCCACTCCTTCAACAATAGATACCAAGAGAATGAAGCAAATTTGTTAATATAATTACATTGAAAAGTTGTTTAAAATTGTATGTTCTACCTGAATCAAGACAGTTACATTTTTACTTTATTGTAAAATGACATGTTCTATCTTAATTATCAAAGAAACATTTCAGGTTTACCGTTTTATGTTATTTTTAACAAAACAGATATGTTCCAATTACAAACAAGCAGGTTTCTTAATCATTACTGTTTCTAGTGACTCTCATTTAATACCCAGTATTAAAGGGACAGTATAAGCAAAATTCAAATTTCATGATTCAGATAGGGCATGCAATTTTGAACAACTTTTAAAATCAACTTTGCTTTGTTCTCTTAGTATCATTTATTGAAAGCTAAACCTAGGTTGGCTCATGCTAATTTCTAAGCCCTTGAAGGCCGTCTCTTATCTAAATGTTGGCAGTTTTTCACAGCTTGACAGCTCTAGTTCATGTGTGCAATATAGATAACATTGTGCTCACTCCTGTGGAGTCAGCACTGATTGGCTAAAATGCAAGTCTGTCAAAAGCACAGTGATAAGGAGTAGGTAACTTGAAAGTGATATTTGCGCTCCACTGAGTAATACTAGTGCACACTAATGTGTGCTGGTATTACAAGTTGACAGCAATGCGAATGCGAGCTCAAGTTCTCATTGCTGGGAAGCAATGCGACCACGAGAGCACGCTTCCATAGGCTCCAATGGGAGCCTCGTTCTGATGTCGTCAGAGACAGCACAGAACCTAAGTGCAGTGAAGCGGGTAAGTAGCATAGCGATGGCCGCAATTTTAAATATATATGTATATGATTATATACATATATATGTGTAAATATGTGTATATACACATATTAACAGATACATATATACGTATATAAGCATATACATATATACATGCCCAAGGCAAAGACAAAAACAGAAAAGCGCACAAAAGCACCTACATAGTGCAAATCAATTTTATATTTTTAAAAAAACACACACAAACATATAAAAATTGAGCCCCCTCAGGGTTTCTACTCACAAGAAATGCCCTCAAACAAAATGAGGTATGTACAGGCTCCAAAAAGTTAAATACTCGCTGGCAATAATGATCTTTACCAGTCCAACGTCTCTTCTGGTGGCTTGATCTCCAAATCCCCAGTAGATTTTAAAAAGAGTCCATTTGTATAAGTGTCCTCACTAGACGTAGGCAAAGTTCAAATATCCAAAACAAAACCGCTACCAATGCGGCTAGTAACTATTTAAAAACACCGCTCACTCGGAGCTGCACAATCAGCTGTATACTGATGTCAAGACGCAAGGTGGACCCTTGCGTCTTTTTTAAAATCTACTGGGGATTTGGAGATCAAGCCACCAGAAGAGACGTGGGACTGGTAAAGATCATTATTGCCAGCGAGTATTTAACTTTTTGGAGCCTGTACATACCTCATTTTGTTTGAGGGCATTTCTTGTGAGTAGAAACCCTGAGGGGGTTCACTTTTTATATGTTTGTGTGTGTTTTTTAAAAAATATAAAATTGATTTGCACTATGTAGGTGCTTTTGTGCGCTTTCTGTTTTTGTCTTTGCCTTAGATTTCTTTTCTATCCATGGGATAACGGATCAGCTTGTGAATACAGCAGCCAGCACCTACTTTGATCTCTCAACACTGTGTGGGACCAATACTTATCCTTTTTATTAAAATATATTTATTTTCTATAATATTAAGATTTTTTAGAATTGTATATACAACATATAATTAAAATTGATTTAATGTGTTTCAAATAATAACATTATATGCTGTACAGTTGTTTACTCTCAGTTTACACGTGAGTTATTAAACTCTTAGAGAGCGCAGTTTTGGTATTGCATCACTCTGAGCAGTGACATATACTTTATTTTTTTGTTCTTAATATATACATGCCTCCCAACATTTCAAAATTCAAAAGAGGAACATTAGCCTTGTATTAGCATTGTTCATTGTATAAAACTGAAGGCATGCTAGTATTATCACCAGGGCTTAGATATCATCATTACCAGAGGTAGGTTAGAGAGGTCACCATTACCCGTGGTCAGAGTGTATACAGCCTTCTTACTCCTGCTTAACCCACACACCATTCCTTTTCCATGGGGAATCTAACAGGTATCTAACCCTGTGAGAGCAAAGCCAGCTGCTTCTGAGTATGGGCCCAATAGAATTTTTTTTTTTTTTTAATGTATGGGGCAAATCGGGACAGATGGCTAGCAACCCAGGACAGGGGGACAGACCCCTAAAATCAGGACTGTCCCACGGGACAGTTGGGGGGTATGAATATATTTACTGGGTAAACACAGTTTCCATAGACTGCAATGTAAAGGCACTTTTCAGTGTCGTTTTTTTCTAACACCCCACTCTCGCCAACTTTACTCCCCAAATACTGCCTAGTGCAGTTATTTTATAAAGAAATACTACAATTTATTTATTTTTTAATAAAATAAACATCACTGTATTTTGGGGTGCTAATTGTTACCACGAGTTTGAATACTTGACTTAAAGACCATTCAAATAATAAAGACATTAAAAAGCAGCCAAGAGAAAAGCAGACAGATTAAATAGACTCATTACAAGCGCTATTTAGCGATTTTGCTAGAGTGGTAACTGCGCTTGAAGTAAACCCTTTGAAATCGTCGGGTTGTGCTGGTATTATGAATTGAAAGAAAAAAAAGTTATTACTCCAGCACTTACCTGATGAGCCCAAAAATCTGAACTTACACTATCGCGCTCGCGATAACCTATTCCCTCATAGAAGTCAATGGAGACAAAAAGTGGAAAAATAACATAACACCCTACTCCCGCTCTAAACCGAATTGCCATAAGACCCCTACTCTAATGACCTCTAAACCCTCACATAGCCCACCGCAAAGTCCCCACTACACTATTAACCCCATAATTCGCCAGCCCCTATTGCAAAGTAACCCACTACACTATTAACCCCTAAACCGCCAGACCCACAATGCAAAAACCCACACTAACATCTAAACCCCTAACCTAACACCCCCTAAGTTAACCCAAAATAGACTTACTCTACCCTCTACAAGAAAAAAAAAACAACCGACCATTACTATTAAAAAAAAAACACCTGCCATTACAGTCTAAAGACAAAAAACTACCATTACCATTAAAATAGGGGGTTTAGTATTAGTGGGCTATTTTGTGGTTTATTTTATGTTGGGGGGACTGGTGGATTAGGGGTTAATAGTGTATAAGCTTACTTTGCAGTGTGGTGTTTGGCGGTTTATGGGTTAACCGTGTAGAAGCTTACTTTGCGGTGGGGTGTGTGACGGTTTAGGGGTTAATAGTGTAAAGAGGTAGTTTGTGATGTGGGGTGTGCTGGTTTAGGGGTTCATAGTGTAGTTTAGTGCAACTGTTTCCTCCGGACAAATTCTTTATGTGACTTTTCAGGTTGTGTAAAAAAGTTTGAATGTTAAATGCGATTGCGTTTGTGCGATCGCATTTACTTTCAACTTGTATTACGAGCACATATTACCGCGAGTTCGCACAAATGAATTTGCGGTCATTTGTACAGCACGCTACTTGTAATATGGATTTGAGCGTAAAGAAAATGCTCCTTGCTCTAATGATAGCACTCCACTTGTAATCTGGCCCTTTATGTTTACAAATGTGACAATGTTTTTAATCAAGAATAATTGTGTTCAACTAATTATTTTGCCCGACAGTATTTCTGGGGGCTCACTAGCTTCTTTTTTGTCTCAACTGTATATCAAATGTGGAGGTGTGGAGGATTGTAAAACTGGTATGACCCCTCCTTCACTTAATACAAGATTGTTACAGTCTACCTTTTAAACTAATAATTGCATTATTTTATATTTTTCTCCTTAAAGGGACATTACCCAAATTCTATATCACTTGAAAGCTAAAGAACATGCTGGTAAAAGAAAATACCCCATAAACATCTCTATGTTAAAAAGAAAGATATTTTTCCTCAATATTTCCTCAGTGGCCATATCCTATTTCAAAGTGACTTTAAAAAGCCAATCAGGATGCTTGTCCTGGGACTTTCAAATGAGCCTTTATCTGGCATGTGCAGGCACAGTCACTTTATTTCCTTCCTCAATTTAAGGAAGTTTACTACATAATCTCACAAGATTATGGTGCATTCACATGGGATCACAATAAAACAGTGTTAACCAAGTACTGATGATGCTAATTGGCTGTTGTGTTTTTCACCATGCAGATGACAATGGCTGAAGAATTACTACTCAAAAAACACTTACTTTGTTGAGCTAAAGAAATTTTGAGGCAAGATATCTTCATTTTTAAATAAAGGTGTTGATGTGAGATTTTCTAAGCTTTTTACAGATAGTATATGAGTAACGTCCCTTTACAAAAAATTTAATGCACAGCTGGGACTTAATGGAAGCTACACATATTACCTAATTTAATGGCCCTGAATTTGTTGAAGGATAAACTGCTGAATTGGTACTGTGGAGACTAGAACCTGTGACCTTGATGGAAAAACAAATAAAATAGATTGACAAATTATGTAACTGAGCTATCTAATAAGAAGCTAGATGGGGGAAGGGATAATAAAAAAGTATTAAATGTTGTTTTGGTCACTGTCTTGTCTTGTTTGTGTTTTGTGTTCTTGTTAATATGGAATGAAATGTACACAGCAGTTCTTATCAGTGCATGTTAATCAGGACCACCACTAGAAATTTTGGGGCCCCTGACTTAACCATTGATCCGGCCCCCCCCTTGACATGTGCAATTTTTGACCAAGTGACTAAAAGGTATATGAACTTTAAGGTAAGGTATATTCTTAAGTGTCTATTTAAACTTGGAAATGTTGTAAAGGTAGTAACATACAAACACACAGACACATACATAAAAACAAACACTCACACATAAGGATTCCCATATAGACACTCTAGCAGACACACAAAGAAAGATACAGACACCCACACAGACACTCAGCACTTGATTACATTGACCTGACAAGTAATGAGGTAGACTACAGTTTTTTAAAAAAAGGAGATTTAGAAAACAAAATATGTTTTGTTATCTTTTTGTAAAGGAAGATGCCAACTGAATGATGACAACAGCATGCAGTGGCTGAAAGTAAGGGCCCTGAACTGCCTAAACAATAATTTAAAGGTTAAATGGTGGATTGGTGACTTCCATAAAGGTCTCATTAGTCTCAAAGTCTGTAGAAAGATGTGAATAATTAGTAGTAAGGTCAAAATGTCCTAAAAAGGAACAGACAATGGACACACACACAAACTCAAACTTGCACATACCCCCATGGAAACACCGACAGAGACAGCCTCAGAAAACACACAAAGACATACAAAGACACACACCCAGAGACAACCACATAAAACACAGAAAGACATGCATACACACACCCTCACTGAGACATCCACAAAAACACACAAAGAAATACACACAACCTCACAGAGACACCCACAGAAAACACACACCCTCACAGAGACATCCACAGAAAACACAGACATACATACACACACACACACCCTGACAGAGACATCCACAGAAAACACAAACATACACACCCACCCTCACAGAGGCATCCAGAGAAAATACACAAAGGCAAAGATACATCACACCCTCGCAGAGACACCCATAGAAAAAGCTCAAACACATACACACCCACCCTCACAGAGAGACCCACAGAAAAAAAATACATACACACTCATAGAGACACAAACCAAAGCACAAAGACATAAACACAGACACCCACAGAAACACTCACAGGAGGAAACATTTATGCACCTTGCATCCCCTAAATCAACAGTGTGTGACATGCATGATAAAAAATTGCAGAAATTAAGAGATCACTTTTTAAAGAATCATATTTGTTAATGTGTAAACAAAAATAATTCTGTGAATTCAAAATTGTACATTAATGATCTGGGTAGATGGCTAGATGATGAAAAGTACTTTTAAAAGGTTGACATATGTTTGTTTGTTTCTTCCCTATTTTCCCCAACCAAGAGCACCACTTCAAATATAGTGTACAAATGTTCCCATCTGTCAGCTGTACTTATGGATTTTGAAAATGCTGTACTCTATATGGTGTTGGTGGAACCATAAGCTGTGGTACTCATTCCATTAGATCTGGTTAAATGCAGGATTTAGGCTTGTTAGTATGTATTTCAAAATTAAGTCAGCTGTAAACTGAACAGTTTTAAGTTAACTTGTCTCATTTCAAACACTGAGCAATCTTAGTCTGAGAGTATAACATTTTATGCAGATGTAAAATCTTAGATAAAATGCCTCCTTGCATCTGGAAAGTCCTTGCATAAAGGGGGCAGTAAACTGTAATGCAATATATATATATCAAGGAATTCTACTGAAATTCAACTATATCTGATATTCCTATAAAATAATAAAAATCATGTTTCTGTGCATTCTGTGGGCACAGTTATTTAATTTCCAGAAAGGTAAACTAGTGCAAAGCATTCTTACAAAAAGATTCAGAAAAACAGTCTAAATTACTGATCAAACTGTATCCCATTATACAATAGACATGTTCATTTGGACAACTGCAAAAATCAACAATGGCCTTGGTTTCTTTTTTTAAACAATAAGTATCTTTAATATTTAATTTTGCTCTGGACAATGTCAACTCAAATAAAAAATGTGTTACCATTGGCTTGCAGCAGTAGCAGTATCTACTACTTTCGCTTTATTTAAGTTTAAACTGCTCTAATGAAGTTTCTCATAGGAAATAGTGGACAAATGGATTTCAGCTAACAAACCCCAATGGATAATTTTTTTTTCACTTGACCACGGTTCATCCAAAACTTTTTGCCCGTCTACTATACAACTTATTTTCAAACCTAGTCTTTTAGACCTAAAGTCATGATACTGTTAGTGTCGCATATCTGATTAGCCCTACTGTTAGCACACTTCATCGGGGGGTCACTTGACCAGCGCTTCACACGCTCCACTGTCTTTGGGTGTGCACCTGCTGTTACTGCGCTTCTCTCGCATGCTAATTCTTTTATGGTTTTTGAAGGTGCGCTAATTTCCCATTGACTTGACTCGCTATATTCCTGCAGTTAGCGCTATAAAAAGAACAAACAAGTAATGGGTTAAAGACCCATCTCAGAATACACTAATAGCACTCCTAGTAGGCATATGTGACATGAAATAACTAAATGCAGCATAGACACCAAATGGTTAGAGAGATCTCATAGGATTAAATAAAATATAACTTTTAATTTTTAACACATAAAAATAGAGTTAAAATACAGGGATGTGCAGATTAAAAATTGAAAAACTCATAGTAAGGTATTGTGATACTAAAATTATTGCCTGAATGTGAAATTCACAAAAATATGAGGTTAAGCTATAGGTGGCGATACCTAATTGTGGATACTCCACGTTCTGAATGAAAATGAACACTCTGTCAGTGGAGTATTATCAAATTGCACCACAGCTAAAGGTCAATTGTACTCCTCTGGTGGACAATTAGTTGGCCCAATATCAGCCTTAGATTCTTGTATATTCCAGAAGTGCTCAGATGTAAGATCAGAGCCACTTCTGAATTATAAATACAATTATGTGATAATATACCATTATACAATCAGTGTGCTTGGTGCATACTTAGGTATCATGTCACCTGCTTGACATGTATTCAATAGAATTACATAAGGTTAATAATAAATATTTTAAGTTGGTATCTGATTCATCAATTGAATTGATTTATACTCTCCACATATTGTTTAGAAGCGTAATGGATGAAAACACTTTATTAACCACCTTTAGTACAATATTGTGGCTAGTTATTATTAGTTCTTAGCTTGAAAAAACCACTTCCACTAATAACAGGGGATTAGTCACTAAATGAGGGTAAACATTAGTAGCTATTAGCTAGAGTATTGGGTAGAGGATTAAGTTAGATAGTTGAGACACCCTGAATAGTGTGTTTATATTGCTGCTGTCTCTATGTTTGAGATCAATACACATTGGTTATTAGCAGCTGCAGCAAGATTAATTTCCCACACCCGTGAGAAACTCTGATAGTATGTAATATAATCAGAGTAATCACATATAGGATAACACTTGAATCCTTTATATCATATAATTCAGTTTCGGTTAAATAAGTACAGCAATATACGTTAGTATCTATGTATTGGTAGATGCAAACAGAAAAGGAGTTTGTGGATATCTAGAGCGCAAAATGTCAGCGTCTCTATGCACCAGTATCTAGATTTGATTCACTCCATGCCGTGTCTGCATATATTCAATGTTACATCAACCAACAACCTTTGCCGATAAATATATATGAGTGTTCACCCCTGAATAGTTACCAACATAAATATACCCTCATAAGTAAATGTGGCTCAGAGGCTATACACGGTTAAGGCGACCAATCTAATCTCTGTGGTTATCAAGCACCAAATCGCTCTAAATCAAGTCTAGGCTGAATAAATCATTCACAGCTTAGCTTCAATTAAACGGTTCTGAACCGCCAAAAATAATGAGTATTGAAAAGGAGATACCAAGCCGATACCTCTACTAAGAGTTAGCCCTAACAAACACAGGAGCTCCCTGACTCCTCACCAATTCCCTAACATGTTTCGCCGTTCTCACGGCTTTCTCAAAGGGGGGTGTGTGTCATATTTTTGTGAATTTCACATTTAGGCAATCATTTTAGTATCACAATACCTTACTATGAGTTTTCAATTTTTAATCTGCACATCCCTGTATTTTAACTCTGTTTTTATGTGTTAAAAATTAAAAGTTATATTTTATTTAATCCTATGAGATCTCTCTAACCATTTGGTGTCTATGCTGCATTTAGTTATTTCATGTCACATATGCCTACTAGGAGTGCTATTAGTGTATTCTGAGATGGGTCTTTAACCCATTACTTGTTTGTTCTGATTAATTAATACACAGCACCACTTACCCCGATTAACAGCCAAGGAGCTAATGAACATAATGAGGGTGTAGGCAGTTTAACTTAACAGGTAGTGCCACTGAACCTCTTTTCTCTTGCAGCGCTATAAAAAGGTCTGTTAAGCCTCTCACGAGTGCCAGTGTATAGAAGTAACTTCTGGGTGCTCTATTCTCTTTGCTGCTGATCTGTGTTTTGACCTTCTGCTTAGATCGGGCTACTCTCTTGGATACTGATTATATCTGTTTTGCTGCAACCTATTAGCTTTGCACCACTTAACTATTCTTTCTGGACTCAGATTTGGATTATTATTGGCCTGTCTGGTTTTGACACCTGGTTGTACTTTACTGTTCTTCTGGATCGTCATTCTGCACTTACTTTTCCTGATTGTTGCCAAATCTGCCTGTCTAATAACACCTTGGCCTAAACTTTACTCGTCACGTCCTGGGCTTTATCCTTTGTGCTGGGGCTGTGTATCTTCCCAACCTAAGGGTGTCTTCCTGGATGGACATTACCCTTCTGGCCTAACAGTTAGATCATTGCATAATAATAAAGCTAGGTTTTGATTGGTCACAATTTTATTTAAATTTATTCCAGCATGTTTTGGAAATTTTTACTTGAAAACAGCCAGTATATGGGCAAAATGTGTTTTTTTATTTTATTTCTTTTTTCCTTCCCATTGTATAGCAAGACCCCCTCTTTCCATCGATCTGCTAGGAAATTGGTGAGGTCCTGGCAAGTACAGCAGGGAATAAACTCCAGAGTGTTTAATCTTTTGAGCACAAGCAAGTCTCTTTTGAGGCCCCAGGTCATTACTGTTCTGAGTGGATTAAAGAGGCTTCTTCTTTGGAAGAAGTGCTTATAGTGAAGCAAGAACTCATTTGTTTCCTATTTTAAATGTATTAAATAAATGTTATATTTAAGATTATTGTGTACCAAATCACCTTTTTCCTTCTCTTTTTTTTTTTTAACAGGATAGTACTCAGTTAAGAGATGTAACACCAGGCTAATAATCTATATAACATGTTATACTAACATAGTGCAAATTCTTAGTCATTTTGATTGCAGTAATACTCTCAACAGTATGTGAGGCTTTACTCTTTACCTACTGTGCACTAAGAGCAAGGCGATCAAAGGACTGCTGTACCCAACATGCAATGTTCACTTTACGTCTCACCAGTCTTGGAATTTTTACACCTATTGAAATATTCTAAAACAGTGTCTCGCCAATGAAAGAGTTGTGAAAATGTGTGTACGTTGGATAATTTTTACCTTAGTTTGTTATACAAGTTAAACCCATGGAGCCCCCACGGAAATTTAATATCTTTTCTACGTAGTGCAATGACCAGAGTTAATAAGAAAATAAAATAAAAAATAAATCACATGAATAATGAATCTATTTGAGCTGGGGCATTATGGGTATATTGTGCATGTGTATATGGTATGTTATTTATGTGCATTACACTGTAAAATTGTTTAATATATATTTTAATTAATTTTGCTTCATGTAAAAAAAACTGTTATTTCATTTGGCTGGATTTCAGTCTAGAAACTAGATTAACAGTGTGGCATATTAATATCTTGCAGAAGAAAGTGGATGAAACTTTCCCTGTTTACAATAGTGGTCTTTACATAGTTTGCACAACGTAAATCAGGGTTTTAAAAAAAAGTTGAGCTGCTTCCATCAAGGGAAACTGTACAGAACGGACTTTTACTGCACACTTCAGACTTCACAAGCCGAACACTGCCACATATCTGTCCTAACTGACCTGAGCAAAGGTAATAAGATAAGACACTGCAAAATAATACAAGATTTGCTAACCGAACCATGGCAAGCCTTGCCTACTCCAGTCTCCAGCCCAGTTGGATTGACTTCTCTAAATAAAACCCTATGTTAGAAACCTGATAATTTTTCTTATCTTATTACTTTTGCTCATATATATATATAGAACCTCAATATAAGAATCCGCCCTCCTGGGTCAGACACCTGAACTTGCACTCCAATATTACACCAAACAAACCAACAGTGAATGTTCTGAAGAAGGGGAGAAGCATCCCCAAAATGTCAATTAAATTTATCCTTTGCTGAAAAATCCTGAGACTTCAATGTTGGTTTGTTTGGTATATATATATATATATATATATATATATATATATATATATATATATATATACACACACACACACATATATATATATATACAAGCTTACAGATGAAAATAGATGAATGAGATTAGTCTTGAATACTGTGACACATTGTAAGACTCCTGAAATAAGATATTATAATAATGTTTCTGGGTAATGTAAATATCAATGGCTGAGCATAGTTGATGATTTTGTCTGAAAAATTATTAATGGTAAAGGTAGAGGACATAACATATACACTAGGGGGTCCATTTATCATTGTGTGGATGGACATGATCCGCTATAGCAAACCATGTCTGCCGCACATCAATAAATGCCAACAGCATAGCATTTGCTGTCAGCATTTATCATTGCACCAGCAGTTCTTGTGAACTGCTGGTGCAACGCCGTCCCCTGCAGATTTGCGGACAAACGGCCGCCAGCAGGAGGTGTCAACCCTATCATATTGGATCATGTTGATTTCCGGCAATGTCTGTCCGCCACCTCAGAGCAGGCAGACAGGTTATGGAGCAGCGGTCTTTAGACCGCTACTTCATAACTTGTGTTTCTGGCGAGCCTGATAAATAGACCCCTAGGACTCTGATTTTGTGGTACCATCATCCTGCTTGGTTTAATTGCCTGCAATTGTAGCACTTCATAACAACTTTAATTGTGTTTCTATATTATGGATTTTAAAGGAGAATATAAATGTGAAATCCCTCCATATTAAAAAAAGTTACCATGGGAATTTAAGAGAACTTTTAGATTATCTCCGATTTGGGCACACACTCGCAAAAAGGGCCATTGCCTGTATGATCTATGTACTTTGACCAACAAAATCCTTACAAATAAAGTTAACAATATACTGTCTGGAACACGTTTATTCTTCATAATAATGTAGGAGGTAAATAGTCCAGACCACTGGGAGCCAATTATACTTATTTGATTTGTATAGTTAGACTCACAAACAATGGTATTAAATACTGACAAAAAGAATAGTGTGTGTACAGATGGCAACCAGTAATACTTCCCATTAGCTAAACTGCTAGATTTCTACTGATATCTTACTGATAATGTGTTGGACAACAAGAGGCATAATTATATTATACAATAGAACAGTGAGAAAATAAAATAGAAAATAGAAATGAAAACATCACAGTTCAAAACTCCTCAAAAGAATCCAGCCTGTGTGAAAATGAAGAACATGAAATACAATTTGAGCACATGATAATAACATCGAACAACAAGAAATTTCAAAGTCATTATATAATAAACGTCAGTGCAAGGGAAGCTAGAAACAGGAGAAGAATGCATGACAACATGATATAAAGAATGAGGTTATGACAGGTGTATATAAAACAGAGGCACTGCTACAAGAATCAGTGCACATTGATACAAGCTAAGGTTAATAAAACAAATGGACAAATGTAAACCTAAAGGGCAAGATTATGAGTGGAGCGCTATTTTAACGTGAGTCCGTTAAGGGGCAAATTTGCCCGTTTACGGGCGCACGTTAAATAACCAGCCTTTACAAGTGACTGGTTAATGTGACCACAAGCTCATGGTTTCACTTTGCGCTAAGTGCAATTAACGAGAGGTCAAACCACTGGTTACAAATAAAACATTGCCCCGATTGCCCTCAAAGTATAGAGGACCGTACATTAACATGAAATATAAATATGAGCATGTTTATTTTTTTAAAAATCTGCACAAAGAAGTTAGAAGCGGTTAAAGTAAGGGTGTTTGGGGAAAAAAAGGCACTTAAAGTGCCTTTACATGGAGGTCAAAGGGGGACTGTGTTTTCTCTATAAATATATATGTATATGCTTATATACAGTTAATATGTGTATATACACATAAATATATATGTGTATAAGCATATACATATATTTATTTATTGCTGCACGATTTTTCCCCCTGCGCTGTGCTCAGTGGTTTGCCGTGGCTGCTGGCATGAAAACGAGGCTCCAATTGGAGCCTATGGAAGCAAGCTCTCATGAGGGCTTGGCTTTTGGCAATGCGAACGCGAGGTCGTGTTTGCATAGCTCTGCACTTGTAATACCAGCACACTGTTACGTGCAATGGTATTACTGAGTGGAGTACAAATATTGCGATCCTCTCGTAATCTGTCCCCAAATAAGCACCATAGATTATTAAAAAGAGACAATCTGGTGTGAATAATTTAACACTTGGTTAACAAGCATTTAATATTAGATTTTGCCAATTTATGTGAGATAAAGAAGGAGGACAGTTATCCAAGATAAAAGACAAGAATAGAGAAAGAATAGCTATCATAATAAAAGGTCTGCACAATAAAAAAAATAATAATAATAAAAACAGGGTGATTGTGGCCTACTGACCAGCTTTAGAATACCCAGAACAAAGGTGTTTTTATGAAGCTATATTTCAACATTTGGAATTTTCAAAATAGTTTTTATGCAAAATTGATTTACACCATTGAGAGCTCTCACCATGTACAACAAACCTGACAGCCATTTTAGATGAGGTGAGGTATTTAATGTCAGTAAATACTGGCATTTTTCCCTTAACCACAATAGCCACTAAGTGTAAGTAACATGCTCAGAATATTGGCAGCTATAAATGGCCGAAATGTGTACTTACCCCTTACAATGTTTAGTTAGCAGATATTATTATTATAAAACAAAGGTCGACATATTTTTTTAGAGAGCAAGTACTATGGAACTTAATACTTCTCAGTAGTTTAGCGTATTATTGAGAATGATTTATTAATGATATGATGTAATTTGTTTTTATTCTACTGCTTACTGAAGCGCAGTAAACAAGGGCAGGGAGCAAGCCTGAAACGTGTATGGCATGCAGCACCCTTTGACAGGGACTATCATTGGATGGCCTTCTGTTTTATGGTACTATGCTTGTGCTTTTAAAATTTGTATAATAAAGGAACTTTTTATTCACCTTTTGGAGTTCCTTTTTGGGACTGGAAGTGCAAGGAACTCTTGGTTTGCATACTGAAGGTTACTATTCAGAAAAAAAAACACTGACAGTATATGAATGTAATAGAATATATAAAACATTAAAGAGGAGGAAATATCATATTCCAGTATTATTTAAAGAGTTAACTGAATTAATCTAGTAAAGTGATCTCAGTGAACCAGAGATGAACAAATACAATAGAATTCAAATCTCTGAGTCTTTGACATTACCCTTTCATTACACTATTACCAATGCGATGTAATATACAAAGATGAAGCTTTTTCATAGCTCTATTTTTAAATGATTTGTGACCTTCCATAATAATGTGTGTCATCTGTAACATCCTAACCAACATTGTCTGTGACTGCAGTCATACCCACAAGCACACATACATATTTAATCAGCTTTTCTGTCCATTTCATCTCATTTAATTATGAAATGTTAAACCATGTAGCCATTTAGTACAGCTACAGTGATGCATATTTAATCAGCTCCGCCAAACACAACTGAGAGGCCGGCCTCATTAATGCTGGATGCTCCAATATAGTCATTTAAATATTTCCCCACAGGGCAATTCTGAACAGTAGGAGGTGCTGTTGAGCAGGAACAAGGAACTTAAGCTTTGGTAGGATCAAAGAAAATTTGAGAATATAGCACTCACAAAATATAAATTTTGGTGTTTATCTTGAGGATGTGAGATGCAATCATTAAGAAATTGCACTGTGGATGTTTACAAAATATGAGACAATAATAGGGAGGCATCAAATTAATTCGATGTAGTGAGCATCCAAAACTATTTTACGTTTTCCACAGAAAACTCAGTAAACAGTATTTCCACTAGAGCAGAATATTTTTGGGAAAGAATATACATAAGAGATTAACTAATTGTCACCTTTTTTAATTAATTTGACTTACTCAAGCTAGTGCAATGCTGCTAAGCTTCAAGAAAGAGAAGTATGCAGAACTGAAAATCACAAGTGAACAATATGCAAAATGGAAAAAAAACTCTAATAGCAGAGACAGAATCATAAAACCATACAAATGTACCACCTATTTTATTCATATTTAATTCAATATTTTTTGTCATGTCTTAAAAAACAATATTGCACACTGTTTGTACATAGAATACTCTATGATCGGTTCAACCATTTAAAAACTTAGAGGGTTAGATTAAAAGTGGAGCAGTATTTTGTGTTTTCCCTATAGTGAAAAACTCTGCTAGGATTTTCATTTTTGCGCTAGTTGGATTGTGCTCGTATTACAAGTTGAAAGTAAACTGTTTTCTCCAGCGGTAACCCAAAGCACCCTTAAAGTCGAAAATTTTAAATCGCTATCACATTTTTGCATTCCCCAATAGAAGTCAATAGAGACTCTCACGCAAACACCACAACATATTCTCATTAGTGTAAACCTGACATGAAAATATGAATATTTCATATTCCAATGTTCTTTAACATGTTTTTTTTGTAATATGCGCTTACCCGATTGCATACTGTAATATACGCAAACATGATCGCATACTGTAATATGCACAAAAATAATCACATACTGTAATATTTTTTTTTTTTACAGAATATACAAAATATATAGATATGGTGTGTGGAAGCACACCAATCCTCAAGGGGACGCTCTCAATCAGAACAAATGTAACGCAATGTAATAAGAACAATAATAATGTATACAACAACACTCTAAAAATAAACAGCAGAATACCAGAGGGAAAAAAAATATATATATAATCTTGTGACTGGAAACACAATAAATGTCCAATAACTAAATGATATCCTGTAAGTCACAATAGCTCCTGAAGATTGCAAAGGTCAGCTCTCTGTCGTAGGGGGGTCAAAATCCTTATGATAACAGATGGTCTGAAAAAAGAAACACAGAGGCGCCCAATGGCCTAATACCACAATACCAAGGGACAAGCAAAATATGTAAGACTAATACTCACAAACGAATAGCACCAAAAAGCGCAAGGAAGCAGACTGGAACCTCACAGTTGCCTAGCAAACTGAACAGATGTAGAGATAATTCTGTAGTACTTCTTCACCAGTGAGGTCCTTCTGGTTCCTAAAGGGGACTCGGGAGGATATAGAACCAACTAACCCAGTACAGTTTGTACAAATATATGTGTATCCAGGGAATATGCACACTTACATGTAGCAAAGCACCTCCAGGTGCAATATACACAGACTGGGACTTCTCAGCCGCCCAGTGACTGTTTCAAAGGTTTCAACAAATAAGAAAGCTCCCAAAACTGATGCAGGAGTATAGATGGATTCCCAGATAAAATCCAGCACCAAGTGTATTAGTTAAAAAGAATATTTTTTATTTTAAAAGCAACATGTTTCTTAGCCTACAACTGGCTGTTTCCTCAGGCTATGATACATACAATTGAAATACACTTGCTATATAAAGGGTATCAAACAGTCTCTGATAGGTCTAATAATTCATTAATTCCACCTGTATGTGTTCACAAATAGTTGGTGGTCATAGAAACAAAGATAAACAATGACCTCACAAAAAGTATATGGTTTACAACATAGTTAGTTAACATGGCAACCAAATAATCTATGGCTTAGAATATATAGATATCTTTAAAATATACAACTAACAGCATAGAAAAATATGCAATTAAAAATATAAACAAATATATAAAAATATATATATATAAATATATAGAACATATAAAACCTACAGCCACTCCCTCCCTCCCCTAATATTTTATGAAGCATTACCTTAAAGGGACATTAAAGTATACAAATACATTGCTTATATGTGTTAAAATTCTTTAGTACTGCACTATTAATTTCATATAACGGCATCCATTTCCGCAGTTTTAGAGCAGCTATGTGCCACTGGGAGCTAGCTTAATTCAATTGCTTTAGTACTGCACTATTAATTCCATATAACTGCACCCATTTCTGCAGTTTTAGAGCAGCTATGCTCCACTGGGAGCTAGTTTAATTCAATTGTGAGAGAATGACAAGGGGCAAATGTGTACCAACCAGCTCACAGTAGTGCACCGCTGCTCATAAGCCCACCCAGGTATGCCCTTCAACAAAGGATACCAAAGGAACAAAGTTAATTTAATGACAAACCTAAATTAAAAAATCCTAGAATTAAATTTGGTAGCATATGCATGAGAGAAAAAAAAAAGGGTAATAACAATCAATAATTCTAACTGTGTATAACTATCTTTGTGACGTATTAGAAGACTAAACAACTAAAAATGACTACTACATAAATAAATACCCATTTGAAAATAAGTTTTTAAATAGGATTTGTGTACAAAGTGATCTAGTCAATATAATAATAATAATATGAGATAGACCTAGTTAAGGCCTACCCTAACGGGAGTGGATGCTCTCTAACAGATATATGAAATACATAGTGATTATTTCACATATGAATAAGAGGTGTGCGTCTGTAGATCCAAACCTCCTATCTTATACCCCAAAAAAGAAGTGAATGCTAGTGCAAAAGTGCATAAGGTGTAAAACACTAAATATAGTGTATGTACTAGAAAAGGGGGGCAGATTAGCCGTGGTGTACTACATAAATAATTGAACTATAAGGTATGATATAGTGGTGGCTATAGAATGCAAAAAATAAAATAAAAAAAAATAAAGGTATATGATACTGGTAATAACAGATATGCATATACTAGTGTACAGACAATAATCATGATATAATGGTGTCTCTAATAACTAATAAAAATCAAATGATAGAATTAATATACTCTAAATCAATCAAAGTCAATTGATGGTATAAACTAAGATGTGCATACTAAATATGTGAATGTGATAACCTAATGTATAAAACATACTTTGTTGTGATGATAAGGTAGTGAATCGGAGGTGTGTAATGTGAAAACACCAGCTAAAATAAAAACTATATAGGTGCTAAATATTGCGACTGAGAAGACACAGTAATGTCAAGAAATGAAATTATTTATGATGAGGGAAGTTCAGAAGAGAACCATGATATAACCAATATGGTGAGTACTTATACAAAAGCAGCCATATCCAAGTTCTCATTGAGTCCTTCAGGTTGAAGGGTTCTCAACTTGGTAATCCAAAAGGATTCCCTACGTCTAAGGGTAAGAAAAGCATCCGGTTGTGATCTGCTTATTTGCTCTATGGAAATATTTTTTATTGTGTTAATATTTTTATTATTATGAATACCAATGTGTACATGAACACAATGGCAGGGAACACTATGAGATTTGCTCTTTTTTTTTATATTGTAAGTATGTGTTCACTCCACCTCCTTTTCACCTTTCTGCAGGTACGCTCTATATATTGGATCCCACACTGGCAAATGAGTAGATAGACCAAGAAAGTTGATTCGCATGTCATATTACTCTTGATGGGAAAAGTTTCATTTGTTGTGTGTGATCTAAATGATGATGTTCCATGTGCTATATATTTGCACATTCCACATCGTTTTTTAAAACATTTAGATACTTTGTTTCTATGAGGATTTTTATTCAAATTCTTGAAATGAGATGATATCATGTTGGGCTTTTTGTCCCTCACTATCTTACTTGGAGCCAGTGTGGCTTTTAGTTTTGGTGCCCTTCTATATACCATTTTGGGCTTAGTTCCAACAATCTCCCGAAATGATGATCTCATGATAGGATCACTTGTTAGTACTGCCCAATGTTTAAAGAGGATCTTACGAATTTCCCTATGATTAGAATTATATTTGGTAATAAACAAGGGAGGATTCATCTCTTTGAATTTGTCTAGTGTGGCCTTATCTTTATTATTGATAAAATATATGTCTCTGTCTTCCTCTCTAACTTTTTTATAGTTCTTATCAATCAGACTGGCAGGATAACCCTTCTCTAGGAACCTATTGTTGATTACTTTGGCCTGCTCGTCATAGTCATGGATGGTGGAGCAGTTTCTTCTAATTCTCCTAAATTGTCCATAAGGGACATTATCTTTCCAACAGCTAATGATTGCTCTCATAGTGTTAAAAAACTATTGCAATCAACGCTTTTAAAGTAGGTTTTAGAAGAGACTGCTCCACCAACTATTCTTCCCAATGAAAGGTCTAAGAATTCCATACAATCTTTATGAACATTGTGAGAGAAAGTAATTCCAAAATCATTATCATTCAGATGTTTGATAAAACTCTCCACTTGTTCATAAGAGCCCTTGAAAATAAACAGAAGATCATCAATATACCGGCCATAGAACACCAGGTTCGCCGCAAACTGGGAGTTATAATTATATTGTTGTTCAAACACTCCCATAAACAAGTTTGCAAAGCTTGGGGCGAACCTGGTGCCCATGGCCGTCCCTTTAGTCTGTAAGTAAAACTTACTTTGATACAAGAAATATTTGTGTTTGAAGATAAATGTGATCAAATCAATAATAAAATCTCTTTGAATATCGGGCATATAGAAATCTTTCTCTAGATAATAAGGTACTGCAGATATACCTAGTTCATGTATGATGTTGGAGTATAATGCTCCAATATCACAACTGACCCACCAGCCATCTTTTACCACTTTTGTCTTTAATACAGGATGGCAAAGATACAACAAATCTTTGTAGGAAGAAATCAATATATGCTGATAGGGAGTCCGTAAGGCTCCCTATGCCAGCAATGATGGGCTGGCCCAGAGGTTTCACTGGATCCTTGTGGATCTTGGGGAGGTGGTAGTAAGAAGCAGTGCAGGGGTATCTAGGGTAGCAATAGTCTCTTTCCTGTTTAGTCATGATGCCTTGATCCAGGCCCAGTTGTAATAATTAATTCAACTGGCTTTGATAGTTTACGGTCGGATCAAATTGCAATGTCTGATAATACTCAGTATCATTAAGGATCCTATTTGCTTCCACAAGATAGTCCTGCATATTCTGCAGTACTACCCCTCCCCCCTTGTCCACCTGTCTAATGACCAAATTGGGGTCTCTGGATAGACTGGCCAGGGCGTTACGTTCATTTAAGTTCAAATTATGTTTGTAACTTTTTTTCCAATCCTTAGAGAGCTTTTCTAAATCCTCCAAGACAAGATTTGAGAAGATTTCAACATGATTATTAATACTGGCAGTTTTAGGGGGAACACAAGAGGATTTTGGTTTTAAATCAGAATGAATACATTTATTGTATAGATCCTCTAATAAAATATCAGGTTCATAAACAAAGAAGCCCCCTTTAACATGAGAGTCCATGGTCTCTGTAGTAATGGTCCTTAGTTTATCATCCTTCTTTTCTCTGCAAAATATCTTTGCTAAGATAGCTTTCTTATATAACTGTTAATATCAACATATAGTTCATATACGTTGAATTTATTAGAGGGACTGAACAACAAACCCCTTTTTTTACGGAATATGTTCTACTTATTCATAAATAGATAGTTCTACATATATCAGATGGTTTTTTAAACAAATATATATTTATACATATATATAGATGATGATAAACCTAAGACCTCATATCTTTGAGCACTTATAACTTTTTTGTGCAACAGTTAACCAGGGCTCTGTGGTTGCAGTAATCATTCTAGCAAAACTTCTGATTGCGCTCATGCATTCTCATTTACTTTCAACTTGTAATATGAGCGCTCCTTCCAACACATGCAGACCGACGTGATAAACCCGATATCACTCTTGCAAAACAGTTAGCGCGCCACTCGTAATCTGGCCCTCTGTGTTTACAAAGTCATTTTATTTATATGCTTATGCTTGTTCACCAATAATGCTATGGGAATATGCCTTTATCAGCCAATAAGAAAGAAAGAAGTAGATAAATCACATGTATTTATTGTTCATTTTCATGTATAGTGTATTTTTTTATAGTTTCAAAAGACAGGGCATAAGTTTTGGGTTCACATCAAAGTGTAATTAAACACACCAAAGATCATGATAGCAAAATAAACACTAGGATACAATATCAAGTCATGTGTAGAATGAATTTCATTGGCAAAAAAATACAGGAGCACAGTGACAGAAAGGTATGTGTAAAGCAACAGGAAATTACTTCAGTCGTAGGATGAACTGGGAAGGAAGAGGGTAATGTGACAGCAATACTAATACTAGAACGGAATAATTGAAAATGATTCAGGGAGATGATTATATGTGTGGGTGGAATATGAAGGAGATCTACGAAGCATAATATAACAAAATTATATGTGTTTATAGGAAATCAGCCTGGAAAAAAAAACCAGGAATGGCTTTCATTCAGGCAGAAAACTGTAGTTGTGATTTGCAGACACAATTCACTAAACATTTTTTTTAAGCGTCTGATTAACTCTTCAATACTGGATCTAGTACTGCTTTCTTGACTTACACCTGCTGAATCTAAGCAAATTCTAGAAAAATCATCCCCAGCTATGTAATGGCACTCAGCATTCAGATCTCATCTTATAGTTATTTTTGTTTAATTGCTCAAAGCGTCATTCCAACTGCAAAGCCATTGAGGCAGCGTTTCTGTAAGGTTAATATTCACAGGATGGCAAAGTTACCATAGAAACAGGGTCATATTCATTATGTAATGGCATATATGCCCTGTATCCCTAAATGACCCTATATAAAACACTCACACCCATATTCGCAAACACATTAACCTTGAAACAAAGACAAAAAAACATGTTGATAAATAAAAAAAACAGAATTTATGCTTACCTGATAAATTACTTTCTCCAACGGTGTGTCCGGTCCACGGCGTCATCCTTACTTGTGGGATATTCTCTTCCCCAACAGGAAATGGCAAAGAGCCCAGCAAAGCTGGTCACATGATCCCTCCTAGGCTCCGCCTACCCCAGTCATTCGACCGACGTAAAGGAGGAATATGCATAGGAGAAATCATATGATTCCGTGGTGACTGTAGTTAGAGAAAATAATTCACCAGACCTGATTAAAAAAACCATGGCGGGCCGTGGGCCGGACACACCGTTGGAGAAAGTAATTTATCAGGTAAGCATAAATTCTGTTTTCTCCAACATAGGTGTGTCCGGTCCACGGCGTCATCCTTACTTGTGGGAACCAATACCAAAGCTTTAGGACACGGATGATGGGAGGGAGCAAATCAGGTCACCTAGATGGAAGGCACCATGGCTTGCAAAACCTTTCTCCCAAAAATAGCCTCAGAAGAAGCAAAAGTATCAAATTTGTAAAATTTGGTAAAAGTGTGCAGTGAAGACCAAGTCGCTGCCTTACATATCTGATCAACAGAAGCCTCGTTCTTGAAGGCCCATGTGGAAGCCACAGCCCTAGTGGAGTGAGCTGTGATTCTTTCAGGAGGCTGCCGTCCGGCAGTCTCATAAGCCAATCGGATGATGCTTTTAAGCCAAAAAGAGAGAGAGGTAGAAGTTGCTTTTTGACCTCTCCTTTTACCAGAATAAACAACAAACAAAGAAGATGTTTGTCTGAAATCCTTTGTAGCTTCTAAATAGAATTTTAGAGCACGAACTACATCCAAATTGTGTAACAAACGTTCCTTCTTTAAAACTGGATTCGGACACAAAGAAGGCACAACTATCTCCTGGTTAATGTTTTTGTTAGAAACAACTTTCGGAAGAAAACCAGGTTTAGTACGCAAAACCACCTTATCTGCATGGAACACCAGATAAGGAGGAGAACACTGCAGAGCAGATAACTCTGAAACTCTTCTAGCAGAAGAAATTGCAACCAAAAACAAAACTTTCCAAGATAGTAACTTAATATCTACGGAATGTAAGGGTTCAAACGGAACCCCTTGAAGAACTGAAAGAACTAAATTGAGACTCCAAGGAGGAGTCAAAGGTTTGTAAACAGGCTTGATTCTAACCAGAGCCTGAACAAAAGCTTGAACATCTGGCACAGCCGCCAGCTTTTTATGAAGTAAAACAGATAAAGCAGAAATCTGTCCCTTCAAAGAACTTGCAGATAATCCTTTCTCCAAACCCTCTTGTAGAAAGGATAGAATCTTAGGAATTTTTATCTTGTTCCATGGGAATCCTTTAGATTCACACCAACAGATATACTTTTTCCATATTTTATGGTAAATTTTCCTAGTTACAGGCTTTCTAGCCTGGATAAGAGTATCAATGACAGAATCTGAAAACCCACGCTTTGATAAAATCAAGCGTTCAATCTCCAAGCAGTCAGTTGGAGTGAAGCCAGATTCGGATGTTCGAATGGACCTTGAACAAGAAGGTCCTGTTCTCAAAGGTAGCTTCCATGGTGGAGCCGATGACATATTCACCAGGTCTGCATACCAAGTTCTGCGTGGCCACGCAGGAGCTATCAAGATCACCGAAACCCTCTCCTGATTGATCCTGGCTACCAGCCTGGGAATGAGAGGAAACGGTGGGAATACATAAGCTAGGTTGAAGGTCCAAGGCGCTATCAGTGCATCTACTAGAGTCGCCTTGGGATCCCTGGATCTGGACCCGTAGCAAGGAACCTTGAAGTTCTGACGAGACGCCATCAGGTCCATGTCTGGAATGCCCCATAATTGAGTTATTTGGGCAAAGATTTCCGGATGGAGTTCCCACTCCCCCGGATGGAAAGTCTGACGACTCAGAAAATCCGCTTCCCAATTTTCCACTCCTGGGATGTGGATTGCAGACAAGTGGCAGGAGTGATTCTCCGCCCATTGAATTATTTTGGTCACTTCCTCCATCGCCAGGGAACTCCTTGTTCCCCCCTGATGGTTGATATATGCAACAGTCGTCATGTTGTCTGATTGAAACCTTATGAATTTGGCCTTTGTTAGTTGAGGCCAAGCTTTGAGAGCATTGAATATCGCTCTCAGTTCCAGAATGTTTATCGGGAGAAGAGATTCTTCCCGAGACCATAGACCCTGAGCTTTCAGGGGTTCCCAGACCGCGCCCCAGCCCACCAGACTGGCGTCGGTCGTGACAATGACCCACTCTGGTCTGCGGAAGCTCATTCCCTGTGACAGATTGTCCAGGTTCAGCCACCAACGGAGTGAATCTCTGGATCTTTGATCTACTTGGATCGTCGGAGACAAGTCTGTATAATCCCCATTCCACTGTCTGAGCATGCACAGTTGTAATGGTCTTAGATGAATTCGTGCAAAAGGAACTATGTCCATTGCCGCAACCATCAAACCTATTACTTCCATGCACTGCGCTATGGAAGGAAGAAGAACAGAATGAAGTACTTGACAAGAGCTTAGAAGTTTTGATTTTCTGGCCTCTGTCAGAAAAATCTTCATTTCTAAGGAGTCTATTATTGTTCCCAAGAAGGGAACTCTTGTTGACGGGGACAGAGAACTTTTTTCTATGTTCACTTTCCACCCGTGAGATCTGAGAAAGGCTAGGACAATGTCCGTATGAGCCTTTGCTTTTGACAGAGACGACGCTTGAATCAGTATGTCGTCCAAGTAAGGTACTACTGCAATGCCCCTTGGTCTTAGCACCGCTAGAAGGGACCCTAGTACCTTTGTGAAAATCCTTGGAGCAGTGGCCAATCCGAATGGAAGTGCCACAAACTGGTAATGCTTGTCCAGAAAGGCGAACCTTAGGAACCGATGATGTTCCTTGTGGATAGGAATATGTAGATACGCATCCTTTAAATCCACCGTGGTCATGAATTGACCTTCCTGGATGGTAGGAAGAATTGTTCGAATGGTTTCCATTTTGAACGATGGAACCCTGAGAAATTTGTTTAGAATGTTGAGATCTAAAATTGGTCTGAATGTTCCTTCTTTTTTGGGAACTATGAACAGATTGGAGTAAAACCCCATCCCTTGTTCTCCAAATGGAACAGGATGAATCACTCCCATTCTTAACAGGTCTTCTACACAATGTAAGAATGCCTGTCTTTTTATTTGGTTTGAAGACAATTGAGACCTGTGGAACCTCCCCCTTGGGGGTAGTTCCTTGAATTCCAGGAGATAACCTTGAGAAACTATTTCTAGCCAAGGATCCTGAACATCTCTTGCCCAAGCCTGAGCAAAGAGAGAGAGTCTGCCCCCCACCAGATCCGGTCCCGGATCGGGGGCCAACACTTCATGCTGTTTTAGTAGCAGTGGCAGGTTTCTTGGCCTGCTTACCCTTGTTCCAGCCTTGCATCGGTCTCCAGGCTGGTTTGGTTTGAGAACTATTACCATCTTGCTTAGAGGGTGTAGAATTTGAGGCTGGTCCGTTTCTGCGAAAGGGACGAAAATTTGGCTTATTTTTAGCCTTAAAAGACCTATCCTGAGGAAGGGTGTGGCCCTTTCCCCCAGTGATGTCTGAAATAATCTCTTTCAAGTCAGGGCCAAACAGCGTTTTACCCTTGAAAGGGATGTTAAGCAATTTGTTCTTGGAGGACACATCCGCTGACCAAGACTTTAGCCAAAGCGCTCTGCGCGCCACAATAGCAAAACCTGAATTTTTCGCCGCTAATCTAGCTAATTGCAAAGTGGCGTCTAAGATAAAAGAGTTAGCCAATTTAATTGCTTGAACTCTGTCCATAACCTCCTCATACGAAGATTCTTTATTGAGCGACTTTTCTAGTTCTTCGAACCAGAAACACGCTGCTGTAGTGACAGGAACAATGCATGAAATTGGTTGTAGAAGTTAACCTTGCTGAACAAACATCTTTTTAAGCAAACCCTCTAATTTTTTATCCATAGGATCTTTGAAAGCACAACTATCTTCTATAGGGATAGTAGTGCGTTTGTTTAGAGTAGAAACCGCCCCCTCGACCTTGGGGACTGTCTGCCATAAGTCCTTTCTGGGGTCGACCGTAGGAAATAATTTCTTAAATATAGGGGGAGGAACAAAAGGTATGCCGGGCCTTTCCCATTCCTTATTTACAATGTCCGCCACCCGCTTGGGTATAGGAAAAGCATCGGGGGGCACCGGGACCTCTAGGAACTTGTCCATCTTACATAATTTCTCTGGAATGACCAAATTGTCACAATCATCCAGAGTAGATAACACCTCCTTAAGCAGAGCGCGGAGATGTTCTAATTTAAATTTAAAAGTAATAACATCAGGTTCAGCTTGTTGAGAAATTTTTCCTGAATCTGAAATTTCTCCCTCAGACAAAACCTCCCTCCTGGCCCCTTCAGATTGGTGTGAGGGTATGTCAGAACCATTATCATCAGCGTCCTCATGCTCTTCAGTATCTAAAACAGAGCAATCGCGCTTTCTCTGATAAGTGGGCATTTTGGACAAAATGTTTTTAATAGAATTATCCATTACAGCCGTTAATTGTTGCATAGTAAGAAGGATTGGCGCACTAGATGTACTAGGGACCTCTTGTGTGGGCAAGACTGGTGTAGACACAGAAGGGGATGATGCAGTACCATGCTTACTCCCCTCGCTTGAAGAATCATCTTGGGCAACATCATTATCAGTGGCATCATTGTCCCTACTTTGTTTGGACACTATGTCACATTCATCACATATATTTAAATGGGGAGGAACCTTGGCTTTCAAACATACAGAACATCGTCTATCTGATGGTTCAGACATGTTAACAGGCATAAACTTGATAACAAAGCACAAAAACCGTTTTAAAATAAAACCGTTACTGTCACTTTAAATTTTAAACTGAACACACTTTATTACTGAATATGTGAAAAAGTATGAAGGAATTGTTCAAAATTCACCAAAATTTCACCACAGTGTCTTAAAGCCTTAAAAGTATTGCACACCAAATTTGAAAGCTTTAACTCTTAAAATAACGGAACCGGAGCCGTTTTTACATTTAACCCCTATACAGTCCCTGGTATCTGCTTTGCTGAGACCCAACCAAGCCCAGAGGGGAATACGATACCAAATGACGCCTTCAATAAGCTTTTTCAGTGGTTCTTAGCTCCTCACACATGCATCTGCATGCCTTGCTTTCCAAAAACAACTGCGCATTAGTGGCGCGAAAATGAGGCTCTGCCTATGACTAGAAAAGGCCCCCAGTGAAAAAGGTGTCCAATACAGTGCCTGCCGTTTTTTATAATACATCCCCAAGATTAAAAGAACTATTTATAGTTATAATCCACTAAATATACTTGTAAAGTAATCGTTTTAGCCCAGAAAAATGTCTACCAGTCTTTAAAGCCCTTGTGAAGCCCTTTATTCTTATACTAAACTAAGAAAATGGCTTACCGGTTCCCATAGGGAAAATGACAGCTTCCAGCATTACCAAGTCTTGTTAGAAATGTGTCATACCTCAAGCAGCAAAGTCTGCCCACTGTTTCCCCCAACTGAAGTTAATTCATCTCAACAGTCCCGTGTGGAAACAGCCATCGATTTTAGTAACGGTTGCTAAAATCATCTTCCTCTTACAAACAGAAATCTTCATCTCTTTTCTGTTTCAGAGTAAATAGTACATACCAGCACTATTTTAAAATAACAAACTCTTGATTGAAGAATAAAAACTACATTTAAACACCAAAAAACTCTTAACCATCTCCGTGGAGATGTTGCCTGTGCAACGGCAAAGAGAATGACTGGGGTAGGCGGAGCCTAGGAGGGATCATGTGACCAGCTTTGCTGGGCTCTTTGCCATTTCCTGTTGGGGAAGAGAATATCCCACAAGTAAGGATGACGCCGTGGACCGGACACACCTATGTTGGAGAAACCGCTTAATACCATAAATACAATGTAATGGAAGATTTAAAAGGAAGACATTTCAAATACATTAAAATAATCCTTTAAGTTTATAGTTGTATACAACATACTGAAGTTTAGCTCTTTTATCCCCACCAACAATAGCGGTTCCAGGAACCTTATTATGGGGGGGGGTAAATGCTCCTGGGTTTAATCATGGGGAGGCATGGGGGTGGAGTTATAGTTATAGGTGATCCACAAGCAGGTTAAGGGCAGAGGGAGGTGGAATTCCATGTGTTCTGAGGGAAAAACCAGGTAGTCTGGGGTTGTAGTTAAGCAGTTGAGAGACAAACATGGCTTGCCTTAAAGGACACGGGCAGGGAGTAGTAATTATGCACTTTTTAACCTCCTCCTCAGTCCAATAGGGGTACTAAATGGAAGATATTTGTACCCCTTGCTCCCCCCCTAGATGCGCCACTGCCCACAAATTATATCTAGAACCAAAACAGTAGATTGTTGCAAGACTGTAACATTTAATAGATGATTGCAATATTGCTAGCTGATTTAGAATGGTTTTGTATTCTCCTATCCATGTTCAAACACAACACATAAAGAAATAAACTGAATAAAACAAAACGATTTTACCAAATACACAATATTTTTTATACTCGCACAGATCACCCATTTATTCAAACACCTGCAAGTTTTAGGTGATCAGGAAAGAAAAACAGATAACACTGACACACCTTTTGTGCAATCTTAACTTCCTTCCGTGATGATTGCAGCCCGCAGCTTCTTAAGTGGGGCTCTAAGAGTTAAATTCATATTGTGAGTGGATGATAAGAGCTTCCTTAGAGTAACCAGATCCCCCAAAAATAGAACCAGTACTGTTAGGCCCTAGTCATTGCCATAACAATAAACTAGCAGCTCTGCTAACTGTTGACTCTAATCTTGTCTGCAGGTCTAAGTAGGCTTATTGTGTCTAAAGGTCGGAATATATATATATATACACACACATATACTGTATATATTTGATGGACAAGCACCATAGACTTCAATTACATATTGTTTTAAGAGTGTACATAAATTTAGATACGTGTGTGTTTATGTTTCCATATGATTCTAATACATGTTCGTTTGTCAAATAGAAGCCATCATAAATGGAGGACATAGATTCATATTTCTAATAATATGTGTTTAAAAATGTGAGAATATAATTATCAAGAACAAAACAGACACAGCTGCTACACAAACCAGACCTTAATTACAGCCACATTCCATTTTTGCTTCTCGTCTCCTGGTGCTTCATGGCAATTTTATATCAGCACTCGTTAAAATTCATAGATGAAACTTTTTTTTTTTTTATTACTGACATTATTAGTCTTCATATTAGGGAACAGAGAAGATTTCAACTAAATGGTTATTATGTTTCTTTTTTCTCTTCCCGCTCCCATGCTAACTCAGCAGCTTGACTCCTCTCTGAGTAGAACTTTGCAATTAAGATGTTTCCGGGCTAATCATTTTTAATTGTGACCATCTCTGCACACATTTCTTGGGCTGCTTTTGGCAATAATATTACTTTACAATGCGCTTAATCCACTCCCCAGTGGATTATTTTAAATTTAAGGTAGGATTTTGAAGTATTTTATGACCTAATAAATATAAGACTGATGACTCTAACAAAATGTTATAGTATTGAATGTTGTAGTGGATCCTTTCCCTATTTTAAAACTTTACTCCTACTCAATTGCCCTAAATCTAGGAATGAAAAAAATTAAATTGGTGATAATTGTCTCAATTGCCATCAGTTAATAATACATTACATTATTTTCTTCTTTTAAGTCTAGCTAAACTATAATCGCGTTTGTAACGCATCCATCGCCGTCACAGTTGCACACGCATCCTCAAAGGAATGTTGCATGCACGCGCAGCCACCTCAGTGCGAGACAGCTTCAGGAGCTCCAACTCTCAGCTGAAGCTTCAGGCATCTACCACATATGGAGCCGGAGTGCGATCAGTGCTCTGCCTCCATATGAAGCCAGATGCCTGATCGTTACAGACGGTGACACTGTGTATGTAACCGTCTTTAACGATCTTCTGCTGGTGCTGGCGGGAGATGTGGGCGGGTGGCGGGTGGGTGGTTCAGCAGGGAAGGGGAGGGAGTGGGAGTGCCCTAATAAAAAATTTAAAAAAAGACAGGGGGAGAGAGAGCAAAAGAGAAAGAAGAGAGAGAGCAAAAGAGTGGGAAGAGAGAGAGCAAAAGATAGGGGAGAGAGAGAGAGAGCAAAAGAGAGGGGGAAAGGGAGAGCAAAATAGAGGGGAGGGAGAGAAAAAAAGAGGGGGGAGAGGGAGGGCAAAAGGGAGGGGAGGGAGAGAAAAAAAGTGGGGGGAGAGTGAGAGCAAAATAGAGGGGGGAGAGAGAGAGCAAAAGAGAGGGGGGAGAGATAGAGCAAAAGAGGGGGAGAGAGAGAGCAAAAGAGAGGGGAGAGAGAGAGCAAAAGAGAGGGGAGAGAGAGAGCAAAACAGAGAGGAGAGAGAGAGCAAAAGAGAGGGGAGAGAGAGAGCAAAATAGAGGAGAGAGAGAGAGCAAAAGAGGGGGGAAAGAGAGAGCAAAAGAGAGGGGAGAGAGAGAGAGAGAGCAAAAGAGAAGGGAGAGAGAGAGCAAAAGAGAGAGGAGAGAGAGCAAAAGAGAGGGGAGAAAGAGAGCAAAAGAGAGGGGAGAGAGAGAGCAAAAGAGAGGGGGGAGAGAGAGAGCAAAAGAGGGGGGAGAGAGAGAGAGCAAAAGAGAGGGGAGAGAGAGAGAGCAAAAGAGAGGGGAGAGAGCAAAAGAAAGAGGAGAGAGAGCAAAAGAGAGGGGAGTGAGAGAGCAAAAGAGATTGGAGAGAGAGAGAGCAAAAGAGGGGAGCGAGAGAACAAACGAGAGGGGAGAGAGAGAGAGCAAAAGAGAGGGGAGAGAGAGAGCAAATGAGAGGGGGAGAAAGAGCAAAAGAGAGGGGAGAGAGAGAGAGCAAAAGAGAGGGGGGAGAGAGAGCAAAATAAAGAAGCATACCTAGGTAGGTCCAGAAACAGCAATGCACTGCATGGAGCTAGCTGCTATTGGCTGTTGCAGATAAATACCTTTTGTCATTGGCTCACCACATGTGTTCAGCTAGCTCCCATTGCTGCTCCTTAAACAAAGGTTAACAAGACAATAAAGCAAATTTGAAAATAGCTGTAAATTGGAGAGTTGTTTTAAACTATATGCTCTGTACTGAATCATTACATTTTTTTGGGATTACATATCTCTTAAAGGTTTAGGTTAATTAAGTTTTAAACAAATTGTCAATTTAAATCAGTCTTAACAGTTATATAATTAATTGTTAAAATATATACTAACTAGCATGGCC